>NC_136510.1:101225775-101395775 GCF_053919585.1 Euprymna scolopes | reverse complement strand
ACACTAACAGATATTGAATTACTTATTAAACACCATCCTCAAATGTCTTCCGTCTCACTGTACAAGGGTTTGATCAGGAGAACCTGACATAAAGATACTTGCCTCTATAACAACGTTTTCAAAATAAAATCGTATTCGAAACCCAAATAAGATCGCTCCGTAAAACTTACATACAAACACTGGTTTATATGAGGAATGATGTATAAGATCTCCTGTGCATCTTCTTTAAGTGATGTTGCCTCAAATAATATACTGTGCTGGATACTCCACCAGAGTAAATTAATTCTTATCTTGGAATATGGTTAGCCTAATAGACCAAAAGAAAGACGTACTATAACGTAGTTAACTGGTCAATTGGGAAGATGCAGCACCATATATATATATATATATATATATATATATATATATATATATATATATAATATAGTTTTTTCCCCTTGGATTTTACTTGTGTGAATGGTAATCTAACTAACTTTCTTGAACTCTGCATTTTTGGATTTTACCGTCATTTGATATTTTACCCTCCACCAGACCATCCATTCACGTGAAATCACTTTTTTATTCACCTTATTCCCTCGGCTTCACTATTTGGTACCAAGTAAGATCTATGACTTACTTGTAGTTTCATTAAATACTTTTTGAAAGCAAAATCCGATCCCGCATTTTGCTAAATCCTACCCTCTGAGAGAAGGAAAGTATTTCTTAAAAACTCTGCGGATTAAGGACTATCCACTTATTTAGTGTTTCCTTTTTTAAAATTAAATATGTGTTTAATTCTTTTTTCAAAGTGTTTTTTAACATGTTTTATTAACTACTTGTTCTTATATTTATATATATATATATATATATATATATATATATATATATATATATATATATATATATAACCTTGACAAAATATTCAAACTAACATTGTATTAAGCCTCGGTAAGACTAAACCACACAAGGAATGGTGCACTTTCTCCAAGTGATGTTGCCTCAAGTAACATAACTTAGTTTGATACTCAACCAGACTAGAAGAATTCTTGTCCCAAAATCGTATAAACTGAAGAGATCAAAAGAAAGACCTACTATAACATGCATTACATTAAATATGATTTCACCAACGTTTTTATTTTTACCTATAACAACACAATATACATGCTCAAGTATATATTAGTTTTGGGATTGAGTTATGTAAATATTGTTTACTTGTACAAATTAGCCGTACATAGATAAAGTGTTAGTCCCAGAGACAAGATGAGATCTACAAAAGATTTGTTGTGGAATGCACGGGTATGGAAGGGAGAAGACAGGAGTAGTTTATATGGAATGTGGGTAGATTAAAAAGAATATGGTCAATGCTTTTGAGAGAAGAAAAAGAATTAGAAGAAAGGGGATGTGATATATATATAGTGAACTGTAGTTGAAGGAAAATGGATTAGAAGTCAGGAAATTGAGTCGCTGAAACACTATCTACAAAAGAAATTTTTAGGATATTTACTAATTTGGGAGTGTTGGTCACTCCCGAAATTGGAACTTTTTCAATTGTATGCTTCCTTGAAAAAAAATTATCTGCTCGTATTGTGTATGAATCATCGATTGTTTATATTACTTGTATTGGTCGGACTATTGTTCTCATCTTCAGTTTTATTTGCGCAACGTTTTGGTCAGATTGGCCTTCGGCCGTCTTCAGGCATGTTGGTTGTCGTTTAGAAAAGAAAAGAGAAAAGTTAATTTTCCCAACAACAACCATCCTTGAATTGTAATCTAAAATACGATTGTGAAATGTGCGTGGAAACAGATTTCACACCTAAGGTTATGGGAAAAAGTTTGTGGAGTTAACCTCCAATTAGATCGAAATTCTAAAAATCTGTATGTGTGTCTTTTATTTAGATGGATTTTATTAAAACTAATCTTGTTGGGAGCTTAAAATATCTTCGTGGTTAAGCTTCAATCTATGCTTAGGGCTTTTGAAGTTTTGAAATTGAAACTGTAAACATTTTAGCGTTTTTATTTTTTGAAGCATGCCAATTACATATAATTCAAGAAATATAAACAATCAACTTTCATTTAAAAAATTCCGAACTGAAATATTTACTGATTTATTTGTAAACATTAAGAAATCAACAATTTAAACTCAATTTTAGATCATTCTTCTTTGGCTTGAGTCTCATCGTCCATGTTTTCGTCGTCAAGACCAAAGATTATTACACAGCTACAATCAAAAGTCCTGCTGCACTTTTTAAATAGTAATTATTATTCTATTAACCAGCTAAACACGTTCAATGATTTAGCCTATTATAATCACATTGTTACATTGAAATACAAAAGGGGGAAGAAGATAAGAAAAAAAATCTCAGTCAACTGTCTGATGTAATTTCAATTAAACTTGTTACAATGCAGTGCCCATTTCCCTAAAACCTTACCGGCTTAATTTTTTGAAACCACTTGTCTATAATACATCCTGTTTATAGCTCACATCTGCATAATAGATTTTTAATAAATATAACTATTAATATTCACTAAAAAACCAACACTCTAGACCTTGATTCTTAAGACAAAGAAATCCTAGCTCGATCTCCTTAAGAAACGATTGGCCAATATTCTTTTTAACAATTACAAAAAACATTCTCAACCATCGATTGTTATGGTTCTGAATTCGTGAGATAAAGATTGGTTATTCATATTATTTGGATTCTTCGAACTACTATTCTGACCTTAAGTTTTACAGCAGAAACTCTCATGGCGTAGTGCATAGAGTACTTGGTAAAATTCAGTTGTAAAAGTTACAGTTTCTGGGGGTTGAAGGTTCAGTCCTCAGTATGGACGGTGCCCAAATATGCAACAGCAAATTTCTTGGAACTTTTATCCAGTCATGGGTGATGGAGCAAGAGAACGTTACTCCATAGAATTCAAATAATATATACACTGAATGTTAAAAATGGTTGTGTGTGTATTTATTATTCTCTATTATTATTAAAACGTTTATTACTACGGTTTCTTTTACCGTTTTATCTTACTGTTTCTTGTTACTTTCACTGCTAAGGGTACTTTTAAGAATCCGTGTTCTTACGGGAGGTCAGAGTTCTTGATTTTCTCTTTTAGGATCTCATTCGAAGTTCTGCTCCATTTTTCAAACTTTGAATAATGGTAGCAATATAATAATACCTTTTTTTGTGCAACTGTCCAGGGTTGGGTTTTTAGGCCTCTTCTGTTTCCTTTTTTTTTGTAGTTGCACATGATGGTTTGGGGCCAGGATCTAATTCACGATTTGTTGGCTGATCCAAGTGGACCTCTGTCATGGTAGTACCATTATCTGAGGTAAGAGGGTTCACACCTTCAAATACCTTTTCTCGTCTGGTGTGTGAACGAGTTAAAGGACACCCTTTTTATCCTGGGCGACGGTCAGCCAGTATGGATTATTTTTGGTATTCATTTTCATTTAATTTCCTCATTGTCAGCGGCTTCTGATTTAATATTCAAAGCTGCCCTCTATAAATAGAGGGGTTTCCCCAATCCGCAACCTGGGGACGCTCTGTATGGCTTGAGGATACAGCACAACATATATGGGCCTTGGTGTGTATGCTCTTACGTACAGTTCACTGTTATGTGTGTGTGGGTGTTCTTATCCTACACAGTTTCTTTTGCCTTGAAAGTCTCCGAGATGTATATGTGCAACAATAATGTGAACATACATGCTTCCCTTGGCTAGCAGGTAATGCCTGCTTGGTCGCTTCTGATCTGCCATCTTGTGGGGAGTGGTACTACTGCAGACAGATGCATCAATGAACAACAAAATGGGGTTTGAAGCTTCAATCTTTTATTCAACGCAAGCCTATCATCTCGGACCCTGATTGTCGAGGAGGGACACAAATTCCCATCCGCTTCATCTGCTGCCTAAAACCACTCTCAGCCCATGTGGTCGTCAACCGGAAGCCTATGACCATAATTCCCGTGTCACCCCTTAATTTCTGGTGCATTCTATTTAGGTCGTCAAAAGGTGACTTGAGTTTGATGGCTGTCAAATCTAACCTTCTCTGACCCTACTAAATCGCTGATGGGAAATCAAATATGTTTATATCTTTCTATTTCTAAAAACTACCTATAAAGCATTTAATCTGGGATTCCCAATACTACATGAGTGCTATGACTAGGGCTATGACAACAGCACATTCTTATCATTGTTTTGACTCTTGAGTATATATTTGACACAGTTAATCAACCGAGAACCACATCACTCTATATAAAAACATATAAGATATCAACGGATACACACTCGAGAGTCAAAACTATGAAAAGAATATGCTGTTGTCCTAACCCTAGTTATAACAAATAACACTTTACCTGAGAGCTCATCGTTTAAACTATTTGCCTTAACATTCACGGGCAACATGAATTGGAACAAGTACATTGAGGACATTGCTACAAATGAGGTGAACTCCCTATATCGTGCAAGAAAATAACTCGCACCGGAGAACATGCATGGGTGTAGTTGCCGCATTTGCACTGGTGAATCAACAACTAGTCTCTCACGCTCTCACTTTTAAATCGAACTCAAAATTTAATAGAATTTTTGTTATCGGCCAAGCTTCAACTTCTGTCCCATCGTTGCAATGTTGCACCCTTGTGCAACTTTTACAAGTGCTTTAATGGAAGGTGTTCTGATGAACTCCTAGCACTTGCATCCCATTGAGTACCATGCTCCCGACTGACACGACATGCAGAAAAATCCCATCTTTTCACTGTTGAGGTCCGTAGATGCCGGGAAGTCTTCTACTCTAATAGTTTCTTTCATCAGACTGCTATACTTTGAAATTCCCTCCCTGTTTCCTGCGTCTTTAACTGCACAAACCTGCAGAAGTTTAAATGTAATGTGAACAAACATCTCGCTGCTCAACTCCCCCACGGTTTCCTCTTAAACATAATCCCACTTACGCCCAAGTGCCTTGTTTGGGGTGAAAAAAGAATTTAAAATATTTTTTTTAATTATCGTCACTTTTAAAACTGAAACAAGCAAGGAGGATCAAATGTACTCACTCATTTTATTTGCTGAATCTCTCGACAGTTGACTTGAACGTCGGGTTTGGAAATAAGAATTTGAGCTGTTTTCACCTTTCCAAAGAATCTGTTAAAAAATAAATTTGTGCCTTTTGAATTGAAAGCCATTTTTTTGTTTCAGATGAAAAAGAAGAAAAAAAAACAATATCGTTCCAAACAAAATGGCAGTTGTCAGAGAAGCTTTGAATTGTAAAAGCCAAAACAAAGACGAAGAATAGGATTTTTGGCTCCTAGGTCTGACCTTCATTCCTTACCTCAAATCTGTTGCCAAGGTCGCCAGAAAAGTGAAGAATGATATATCATTCCTGACGTAGTCCTCTACCTGTATAAGAGCCAGATATGTCCTAAAATAGAGTACTTTTGCCACATCTGGACAGAAGCTGATCGAAGCACCCTCTCCTGCCTTGATAAAGTTCAAAGCTGACTTCGAAACCTAGCAGATTATGCTCTTTTCTCTTCTCTGCATGTTCTTTCCCACAGACGAGATGTTGAGCCTGTCTCTGCTCCATCGTTATTTCATGACAAGTGCTCGATACACGGAGCCTATATGTCGAAATCGATGAGAGGGTCCATAAGTGGACACAGCATTTTCATTATGTATAAAGTAAAAACACGAATTTGGGAGAAATTTTGAGAAAAAATTTATACTATTTGTAAATTTGTAATATATTTCAAATGCAGTTATAAAAAACAAATTGAAAAACACTGATTTTATTATTTATGAATTAATTTCTCTTAGAACAATACAATCTGAAAAAAAATAGTTCATTATATTTCAAGTCCATTTTATAAAAAAACATTGATTTCATTTTATTGCCGGCCGAAGTAAGCTTGGCTACTTATTTAAGCTTACCAAAGTGCTAAAATCGCACGCAGCCGTCATTGTTAAGTAAGAAGTTTGCATATCATCTGCAGTAAAATAATGTTTAATGTTTCTGATTTTTATTCATATTATTTGGATTACGGCTATCATATGGAGTGTCATTTTCATAACGTTTCAGCCGGTGTAACTTCTGACCTTCTTTAAGTTATCTTGCTGAACTTGAGAATCTTCCAGTTGAGCTCAGATATCTTTCTGTTGAACTCGCGAACCTTTCTGATGTATTCGGGAATCTTTCTGTCAAACGCAGGAATCTTTCTGTCAAACGCAGGAATCTTTCTGTCAAACGCAGGAATCTTTCTGTCAAACGCAGGAATCTTTCTGTCAAACACAGGAATCTTTCTGTCACACTCTGGAATCATTCTGTTACACTCTGGAATCATTCTGTCAAACTCGGGAATCTCTCTATCGAACACGGAAATATTTCTGTCAAAATGGGAGATCTTTCTGTCAAATGCATGGAATCTTTCTATCGAACTTGGGAATTTCTATGTCGAACTCAGAAATCTGTCAAACTCGTGATTCTTTCTATCAAATTCGGGAATCTTTCTATCGAACACGGAAATCTTTCTGTCAAATACATGGAATATTTCTGTCGAACTTGTGAATCTCTCTGTCGAACTCAGAAATCTATTAAACTCGTGAATATTTCTGTCAAACCCGGGAATCTTTCTTGCAAAATACTGAGCTCAGAATATTTCTATTAAAGGCGGAAATCTTTCTGTCCAAACACTAAGATCTGCATTGAATTTCGGACAGATTCGTGTAGATTCCCGCGTTCGACAGAAAGATTCCCGATTTCCTCAAGACATACCCGTAGAAAGTCTGAGGTTATATTGGCCGAAACGTTGTGCAAATAACACTCAAGATGAGAACAGTAATCCTAATAATCAATATTACCAATACTCATCTAAAAAAATCAACTTATAACTAAAAATATTATGCTTTCGATATTTAATAACCATGTACTTCTTTTGATATTTAATAAGAATGTAATGTTTTTGATATTTGATAACAATGTTTTTGATATTTAATAAGAATGTTTTTGATATTTAATAAGAATGTAATGTTTTTGATATTTAATAACAATGTTTTTGATATTTGATAAGAATGTTTTTGATATTTGATAACAATGTTTTTGATATTTGATAAGAATGTTTTTGATATTTGATAAGAATGTTTTTGGTATTTGATAACAATGTTTTTGATATTTGATAACAATGTAATGTTTTTGATATACCGTACAAATAGACCAACTAAAGCACACCTAATAATAGACTATGTATAAACAGAAACCCTTTGATATTACAAGTTAAATGCTCTATTGCCAGATAAATATTTCAGTACTGGTCATTGAACCCTTAATCTTCCAGGGTTCAGTTTGATCATTGCTCCAAGTAAGCCGCTCTCCTAACTTGGATTAGCTTGTAAATCTCAAGTTTCCTTGTCCATGACACTTTTCTCTGCGTAATTTTCAGTTTCCTGCTTTTCAAAAAAAAAAATTAAAAAAAAAATTAAAATGCTATCACCAACGGCGGGAAGGTCTCACAGCATCGCAATGCATTTTTCCTTTTCTAAACAAATTCTAATTTTTGTTTTTGTTTTTATTTCTATCTTTTAAATTTTAAAAAGGAGGAGAGAATATTTGATTAAATATTTTGAAAAGGGTTGTAGGTGATAATCAACATTATGAATTCCTGTAGCGCCACCTTGTGGATTTTTGGTTTTTTAAATTCTTGTTCTGCTACATGCCGCATCCAATAGCTGCTGCAGATCTGGCCACTGCAGGTGATCTCCGACCTTTACTGCATGGTCTTAGCACCTCCCATTTCATGTCATTTATTTCACTTCAAGCGCATTGGCGCTTTTCTACCTTTAGCTACAAATATATTGGAAACCATTCCTAATCAACAAATTCCAACTTCTAGTCGTGCTACCTAAGCCTCAGTGCAAAGAACTGCACTCTTCAAAGACTAATAACGCTGGTTTAGAAAAATATTGAAGCGAACCACGTAATAAAAAAGACTAATATTTGTAATTTCAGAATTAATAAAATGATAAGGAAAACCATTTTAAAATTCCAAAACGGTTTCATAAAGATTTGGAAATTCCAAAATCATTTAATATATATTTGGAAATTCCAAAATAGTTTCATAAATATTTTGAAATTCAGAAATTATTCAATATATATTTGGAAATTCCAAAATAAGTTCATAAATATTTTGAAATTCCAAAAATCATTTAATAAATGTTTAGAAAGTCTAAAATCATTAAATAAATATTCTGTAATTACAAAATGGTTTCATAAATATTTAGAAATTCCAAAATGCTTTATACGAATATTGGGAAATTCCAAAATTGTTTAATAAATATTTTGAAGTTCCAAAATGGTTTCATAAAAATATGGAAATATATAAAATTAATGTCTTGAAACACAGGTTTGCACTGTGGTGTCATAATGTACTTCTCTCTCTCTCTCTCTCTCTCTCTCTCTCTATATATATATATATATATATATATATATATATATATATATATATATATATATATATATCTCTATCTCTCTCTCTCTTCTTTTCTCCTACTCTTTTCCATTCTCTGTTTCGTCTATCCTCTCCGTCCCTTTTTCCTCTCTCTTCTCGCTCACTTTGTCGACAGAACCACAAATTTTCTAACTGCAACAGAGAGATAAAAATAAACAAAAAACAAAACAAAACGAAAAATGAGACCATTTTTGTTTTGTTCCGAGACATTCTTCTACTTCAACCTTTATTATAAGGGAGATCAAAGGGGCCTAATCCAACCACTTGACTAGTTATATCATCCCCTATAATTTTATTTCCAACTATATTATTCACTCAGAATCTTCTATACATGTAAACCTTATATTTCCGCAAAATTTCAACAAATAGATACTAGAAGGCAAAGGTCAATTGGGTTGAGAATAAAAAAGATGTTTTTTCAAAAGAGTAATTGTTTCAAAAAAAAAAAAAATAAAAGCTGAAATGCCGAACCAACTGAAACAAAACAAATGCATTACAATTTTTGGACTTATCGGATTATTTCGGATCCTATGGTCGCCAATGGACCAGAAAGAAAGAAGCGACAATTTTTTTCTTTTTATTAAATTGAATTCAAATAAATTACAAAAAACAAAAAAACAAAAAAAAACAAGCATTACACAAAAAAGGAAATTGCGACTATTTTTTTTATGTATTTCATTTATTTACAACATTAATAACAACAAAAAAATAACAATAAAAAAGTGCAACAAATTTCAGGTTTAAAAACGTACATGCCGCATAAAACCTGTTTCGGTTTAAGAAAATTATCCTGATAATAAATCTGACCTTTATTTCTCTAGATTAGGAACCGTTTTCATGTACTGCAAATCATATTTTATTATTATGGGTTACGAATGAAGACGACAGAATTGTCTGTTTAAACAAGATTTGGGGTTTGTATTACTATACACATAGATTCGAAAAAGTTGTCAAAAGAAACGAATATATAACAAATAAATGTTATCAAAGGCAAGATAAGTTACTTTTCTATCTAACTGGACAATTTTTTTAATGTTTTTATTTAATATAACATGTTTATTCAGCTCGATAAACATACAGTGTTTACCTATATATTGGAAAATTAAAAATAGTGCCCGACTCTCTCTTGAATACAATAAGTTTGGGACAATGAGTAAAAAATAAAAAACTAGACAAAAAAACTCGCTCAATGTTACCGTGACATAGGCTAACATATATTCGGTGGGGTTTTAACAGTGTTTTGTATATTTTTTAATTTTTAGTTAGGTAGAAAAGTAACTTATCTTGCCTTTGATAACATTTATTTGTTATATATTTGTTTTTGGACAACTTTTTAGAATCTATGTGTACAGTAATACAAACCCGAGATTTTTCTTCTTAAATCGCTTGTGTTGAATGTCACCCTCCCTTTTTATATTCCAGCAAAGCTCTGCCAACAATCCAGGATTCAATTTTTCTTTAAAATGTTTCTCCATCACTGAAATATCCTGATTAGATCTCTCGCCATGTTCATCACTCACATTCTCTGCAAAATTTTCGAATGTAATAAATTTGCATAAAATTGTACCTAATAAAAAGAAGGCCAAAAATAGATGTTTTATCGTACATATAAAATGGCCACAAGTGTCTTTCAGTTTTTCGAGTGTCTCTTTATACCATAAGAGTTGGTCATGTCTGAATTTGCAGAAGATTGACAAAGATGATTTCGCAACGTACACAGCTATGCAATGAATTCAAACTTGCAGATAATTTTAAATGTTTAGTATTTGCGCAAAGACTGATTTCTGGTCAAGACGCGGAAATATGGAGGCGTGTCCTAACAAAATTAGGAAATGAACGAAACATGACCCAACAAAAGTTAACGGAAAACTGCTAGAAAATAGAAATATTTTTTTAAAAATTCGATGAATATTGAAGCTGGAGTCGCGCAGACAAACAATTAAGAAAAACATGTAAAAAATAAAACACACGTTAGAGAAAAGACACATATAGCTCAGAAAGACTTTGAAGAAAGAAAACTCCTCTGTGTAATCGATGTGGTAATTTCCATTCAGTTATCAAGAAAATGTTTACTATGTAAAAAGCAGGATACAAAGGTTCTCATTGCAGAAACAACATTAAATGCAAACCCGAGTGTGTTTGGCAGGGATTGAATAAAATGAAAAGGGTCGCGAAAATATGTGGCTACAAAAATTCATGATAAAGAAAAATGCAACTCGATACGGGGTCAGACCTATCGATAGTAAATTTAAATACCTGGGAAAAATTGAATAAGCTCACAATGCTGAGAACACGCAAAACAGTAAATACGGTTAACGGTACACAAATTAACTACGAAGGTGAATTTTTAGCGAACATCACATTATTGGGAAAGACGAAAAAAATTAAAAGCTTATGTATTAAGGAATACCACTAACCTACTTTGGTCGGCTTGGATTCATGACTTTAAATTATGGAACTAGCCAATCAAAAATTTTTGCAAAACGAAAATAAAAATTACAACAGACGCCCCTGTCTTAATAAATTAAAGAAAACTTTTCTTGTTCGAGGCCACGAAAAGCCAAACAGAAGGAGCTTACAAACCGATACTGTTGTAGACCGAACAAAAGTACCTCTCCACTAACGAGAACAGCACCTAACCACTAACAAAAAAAACAAAATAAGCCAGGGTACTCTTATCACTAGTCCTAAAGTGATGACACCCTCGCCAACCGACCTAATCGTAATCGTAAATGCGACTACAGGCGATTTTTCACCGGATACGAAAACTTCAGCTACAGGTACCAGTCGCAACTCTATTTTTCCCAGTATTGGAATATTATTCACCGAGAGTCAACAACACTGAAGATAAAATGTCCGGCAAAATAATAGCACTGAAACTGTTTTTTTCTACAATATGAAAGAACGGCCGCGCTGTTTAATCTAGCGTCTTTTTAAAATAGTTCATCAGGTTAACAATCCTAGCGGAAACCTCTGGGAGAATATCGCTCCTTATCTGATGGATTATTACAAATGGAGTACTAGGTGAGGTTTATTGATCCTTAATTGCTTGTGGCGGAATCTACTCACGCAAGTAATCAATTGTTTGATTAAATTCTTGCGATTAATTCATGGGAAAATGGCAATTAAACGTTTTTCTTTCAGAGAAAAAGATAAAATTTCACGCTGAACAATGAAGCCCTTAAGAAGCAGAGGATATTGAGCCTCCCCAAATAATACTAGAACCATGACGCTCAGACAGGAAAAGAAAAATCACCGAGCCGTTCATGATCCACTCAAAAAGAACAATACTTATACACCGGCCATAGCTATGAGCTTGGAAGGGGAGGATGTTGCGACGGAACTACCCTATCTTACCTACTAATAGACTATTCCAATCCCAATAAATACCGGTGGGCTAAGCCGTAAGGTGTTAGCTGATATCAGCTGGACCAACCTAGGTCGTTCGTCAACTATGACGAACAACCTACCTGTTGTTACTGTATTTTGGCGTTCTGTTTTCTTTGCAACCCTTAATAGGGCTATAGAAGGGTTAGCATATGTGTAGATAATAGTACAGAAAAGATGTATACATATTGCGTTGGGATTCATTGCAAATACACCAATAAAATGCTTGATTGCAAATGTGAATTCGTTTTGAACATCATTCTTCGATTTTTTTTATTTCCTGATTTGCTGATGATTTTTTTTATTTTTAAAAACCTGTAATATGCAGTGCCACTGCAATGAAACCATGGTATGTCTCTGAATTTTTAATATATAGCTTTTAAATAAATAACAATAAAAATAATATATATATATATATATATATATATACATATAATTAGTAATAAATTGTGATGTATAATAAGTAAGATTGTACATCTAGAAACAGAATAAGTTTCAGGCTCTTCAAAAATCCATATTTGAATTGTTCACAAGGATCCGTAGCATAGCGGATAAAGTACTAAGTAAATATTCAGTTTTTACACTTTTTTGGAGGTTGAAAGTTCAATCCTTAGTGCGACAAACACTGAAAATACAATTGTGAATTATTTAGGACTTCTACCCGACCATGGCTGATGGAATGAGAGCATACTATTTCCGTGAATTGAATAAATAGTTTGGTTAAAAATTACGTGCAGATTTCCGAGTTCGACAAGATACACCTGATGACGGTTGTTGTGAAAATAGAACTCAAGGTGAGGACAGAAGTCGAAAGGATCCAAATAATATGCTCTCATGTTATTATGTATAATTCATGGAGTTTCTTCTCATAGTCAACTTAAATCGCAGGCTAGAGTAATCAGATGACAGAAAATTGCAACTTCAAATTTAATGAAGATATATTTATTAATACAAGGAAGTGGTAGACAATTGCTTACAGTGTCGGAATGGCCTTATATATACAGTAAAGACAGTTCAACAGTGAGGTCCAAAAAATTGAATGTTTTATGAGTCATATGAGACAAGTATTGATCTGTCTTTAAAATTTTTAATATTCAATCTTGATCGATATTTTATTTTTGGTTAGTAACAAATAAACAAAGTTAGTAGCACTCTTTTTTACTCCCACACATAACACTAGGCCCAAATTGCATCGAAACATTTGATCATATTCTTTGTTTCAAAGAATTTGATACTGGAATGATTGTTTTTCTTTTGCTTTCAGTTTTCAAATAATTAAAATCTAGATTCGCTGTATTCGTTATGTTCTTGCTTAATGTCTTAATTGAAGACAATAGAGCTATCGAATTTTGCATTCGAACTTTTCAAACGAAACATGATTGGACTTGCTTTAAGTTGTCAGTTTATAATATGGATAAATAGACCATATTGACCCTGCACTGCTTTCTTACCCTGAACGACAATATAAGGATGTAATGCACCGTCCAGACTGTAATGGAGTAATTCGTGATGTGGCTGAGACATTGGAAACGACTGGCTCAACCATCTCAGAATCAAACAAGGGAGACAATTCTTTTCAGCAAGTGTGAATTCATCACTCTTCATTAAATGAAACACAAAACAAAAGCAATTAGATTTTTTCACCAAAATAAAACAAAAAATGTCCGACCATTGGAATAAGCGCATCTAATTGAGAGGTGATGGTGGTTAAAGACACGGACTGACGACCTGGATATTCCAAGTTCGAATCCATTCCGTTCCACAAAATCACTTTCACTTAGGATGTTGGCAACCTTATCGTGGTCGCTCTCCTAAGTACCTGCTGTCTTTCTAGAAAGAATTATGACTATAAAAATATCAATGAAATCAATGGGAAGAATAGAATCTTCCGATTCATACAATATAATAATGAGGATAATGATGAGCGCATCTGATTTAGATTCGATGCGCTTCTTTGACTTTGGCCAAACGCGATAAATACCATTTTAATACGGTGAAGTTATCAGATGAATTGTTGAATTTCTACATGTTCTATATCATGTGTTATCGGCATGAGTGTTTTTTTTTTGTTTTGCTTCCAATCAAAAAAAGTTTTGTTTGAATTTAGATTTGATATGGTCGCCATTTTTATTGTTTAGTGTCTCAATTTAAATAAATTGGGCTTATTGCATTTTGCATTTGAACTCTTCAAATTTATTTATTTTGATTACTGTAACTTAACTCTAACTTTACTCCCATTCCATCCAAGCGAATCAAGATTGAGTACCTCCTTCAGACCGACTGTAACAAGATAATATACGTTTGTACCTCAGGCATGACGACAATTTTCATTGATCAGGCCTGCCTTACGGTGGTCTTGGCACTGTTCTCTTTCCCCTAACCAATACTATTAGGTTAACTTTACTCACTCAGAATGGATATTCAAGTGATATGCAGCAAATAAGAAAAAACAAAAATTAACCTACTCAAACGCCACCATGTGTCATAATTGAACACTGATAAAACAAGGGAGACAATTCTTTTCAGTAAATGTGAAATTAGCACTCTTCACAAAATGAAAACAAAAATGAGAGCAATCAGATTTAGTTCGCTAAAATAAAACGAAAAAAAAAAAAAAGTCCGACCATTGAAATAAGCGCATGTAATTTAGATTAGGTGCGGTCATTTCATTCGGAAGAACATCTTATCTTTTTCGTTTATAAGAAATACTAATAAGTTTCGCCGGTAAGGCGACAGTTTTGCATTATGGGGGAAAAATTTGCATAGTGCATGCAAAGAATGCTGAATAATTTGAATTAGAACAGAACTATTTAAAATTTAAAATCGAATCAGAGATAAACAAGAACAGATATTCGTAAGATGCAGCCATTTAATTTGCGCGTAACAAATCATAAAAATGTTCCATTTAATTTTTTAAAAAATGGCAAAAAATAAAACAAGGATACTGTTGTGTTAGGAAATAGCGGTAGAAATTTGCACAAGAGATAACACAATAGCCTCGCACCTGTCCAATTTTGCTTTCGTTTAGTTTGATTCTTTTATTTTACGGTATATCAACCCTTTTAGGCTTATTTAATACTGAATCCGGTAATTTGTGAAAACAGTTTTTATTCTTCAAATTCTTTGTGTCTTCTAATATTTATTTATAGGGTTTAGTTTGGGTGTTTTGTTTTACGGCATATCAACCTTTTGGTTTATCTAATGCCGAATCCAGTGATTTTGTGAAAATATTTTTTTTATTCAAGTTTTTTTTATATTTTCGAATATTTATTGATGGTTTTTAGTTTGATTGTTTTCTAGAAGAAATTTTTTTGTTTTTGACTTTGCAGAACATGATTGAGTTTTATAAATGGAAAGGGGGAAAAAAAGCAATGGAAACTACTCCACATTTCCCATAGCCCTCAAATGGGGTTTCACCACTGGTTGTCTTTTAAGGTAATACTTAGGATTCCAATTTTGTCTTGAATTGTTGAATTCTATTATTATTATTATTATTATTATTATTATTATGATGATGGTGGTGGTGGTGGTGGTGTGTGTGTGTGTGTGTGTGTGTTCAATTACAACGTCTTAAAATCCTAAGGATCCTGATTGAGAGAGTCTCTCAGCTAAATCAATAAAAATCCAGGTATCATGATGTTAGTCTACCGAAAAACACGGGAAACTATTCAAATGGTCGATTATTATTATTATTGGTAAAATTATATTGTTAGTTAGAATTATTTTAAGGGTGTAAAAAGTTATGTTAAGTTGAAATATTTACATTTAATTGTTGTCAGGAATGTTAATTTGACAGATGGAATTCAAGCTTTAATTCACTGGAAGAATACATAATTAGATCCTTCTTGGATAAGAGAACAATCCAGGTTGTCCTTGACGGTCGTACATCTAAACAATACGATATAAATGCGGGAGTACCTCAGGGGTCTATCCTTGGACCTCTGCTATTCTTAATATTCATAAATGACCTCCCTGACAAAATTGTTTATGAGATGGGTATGTATGCTGACGACACCACGCTCTATAACAGACCCGACAGGAAAACAAATGAACACATATCTAAAGAAATGGCAGAAACATTAGAGGATGACCTCCGATCCGTAGTGGAATGGGGACAAAAATGGATGGTCACCTTCAATGCTGCCAAGACTAAACTTGTTTCCTTCAATAATTACAAGAGCCCTTCCCTACCGCCAATAGCAATGGCCAATGACTCTTTATCTGAAAGTACATCTTTTAAACTCCTTGGCCTAACGTTCACAGGAAATATGAGTTGGAACAATTACATTGAGAACATTGCCAGGGCCGCTGCGCAGAAGGTGGATTCTCTCTACCGTGCTAGAAAGCTACTAACGCCTCAAAGTATCCTATACCTCTATAAGGCCACCATTCGCCCATGTATGGAGTATTGTTGTCATATTTAGGCTGGTGCATCTGCTACTAATCTTTCACTCCTAGATAAGGTTCAAAAGAGAGTCGCCAATCTGATAGGTCCTGAACTGTCAGCTAAACTTCAGCCTCTGTCCCATCGACGAAATGTTGCATCCCTCTGCCTGTTCTACAAGTACTTTAACGGAGAATGTTCTGACGAACTGTAAGCACTTGTGCCCCCACGACGTAAATACTCCCAACAAGCAGCTAAATCCCACTCCTTCACAGTAGAGATCCCTAGATGCAAGAGACCCTTCTACTCCAGTAGTTTCTTCCACAGAACAGCTAGACTTTGGAATTTCCTTCCGGGTCCCTGCTTCCCCGACTGCACTCACATGCAGAAGTTCAACTGCAACGTGAACCGACATCTTGCTGTCCAACTCCCTACACAGTACCCCTGATGCTTATGTCCCCGATAGTAGCCCCCTACAACAAAGTGGCAATGTGCCTTGTTTGGGGTGAAAATGTAATTAAAAATTTTTTTTTTTAAAAGCTAACCATAATATAAACAAATATCTTCAACAACAATTATAAAGATGGCCATAACAGTCTGCAAAAAATTTAATACACAATGAAAATACTATTTCAAACCTAAGCATGGCAGATGACGAAAATACTACTTAAATTTAATGTAGCAGAGCAAGATTTAGACACAACCTTTTATAGATATGCATGGATGTATCCGATATGAAATGCTGCCATTACATCTGTACATAAAAATACCATTTCAAACCGAGCAACCGATTAATTGACCAACGGACACAACCTCTCAGCGATATGCATAGACGCATTAAAAAAAATGAAAGCAATTAAAATAACATTGAAACGAAAATCATGGAAATTGACCAATAATTACCGGCCTTGAAAAATGAACTTGCAAGATTTTTCACCTGACTAAAGAAGCATAAAAAAAGTCATTCACAAGTTTGATAGAAAATTTAATCTTTAAAATCAAAGAATTTATTTAATTTTTGTAATTTTTTACTATATTTTTTTGTCGTCTGGCTATTTGCCCACCATGTTTTTTTTAACTACTTTATTTCAACATGAGATAAGAAAATGCTAAGTTAATTTGTGTTTAATTCTGTCAAAGTAGCAACTGTCATCCACTGGACTTTGTCGTTCGTAAACCGTTCCTACTACGGTTAACTTTGCAAACCGTTCTTACTGTCATTAACTCAGATATGAACAAGGATATCAGATATATTTATATCTTTGTAAAGTGGCATAGAACTGATGCAAAACATTCTAATATATATATATATACATATATATATATATATATATATATATATATATATACTCCTAGAATATTGTTTTTTTTGTGTATTGATATTCATATTAAAGACCTTTTTTTATTTATTTAAAAAGAAAATACAACTTTATGTATGGGTCATGGAATTGAATTCATCTGCAAAGGATCTAGCTAATCTGCATATTCTTTTAAACATTCATTTTAATTAATTCTCTATTAGTTTTTTCGGTTTTCCTATGGGATGATCATCTTTAGTTAACTATTACGTGTAATTATATTCATGCAGATATTCTACATGATTTATACTTGCATAATATTTGCGTAAAAAGGTTATAATAAACACAAACCTCTTTCTATATATATTTATGTATGCGTATATATATTTGTTTAAAAAGAATTTGCATACCAAACTCCTTTTTGGTCTACAGACATGAAACTTAATATATAGTGTATTCGAACCCATGTGAAACTTTATATTTGGGTTTATCGGGGAAAATTGTGAAAATTAAAAAAATGGAAGTTGCCAGGTGAAGGTCGAATGACGGCATTACTACTATGCATGCATAACGTAATAACTATTGGGATATGTTCTAATTTTTAGCCTTGTAGCAAACATGTCTTCATAGTTCAGGTATTAATGTCAAAGAAAAAAGTAAATCGTAAGCTAAACGTTTTGGTTTTGATTCTCCGGTGGTGGCGCACGAGTCATTTTTTTTTCAACTTTAAAAATTATTACTATATATTGGGTCCAATATAATCTCTCTATATATAAAAGGCAAAATGGACACGAGCGTTTGTGTATGTCTGCTAAAGGCTATTTGCATCGAGCTTCTCTCATTGGTCAGATTTCGTGAGAAGTTTTTCAATACTTCCCAGGTCGTAATAACTCAGATTCGCAAACAGACATTGTCTCTATCTATTTTTTCTTGATCGAATTAAACAAAATTTCCACTTTGCCGTTTTCTCGAGTGTTTGCTTGTCTTTTTCGTATAATAACATAATATTTAATAATATAATTATTATATAATAAAATAATATTCGAATGCAAACAACAGAAAGTGAGAAGCTTGACTGGCCCCAGGCCAGCTGTTCTAACGTTTCACTTAAACAATTGGTCCTTGGTCAATGTAGTTACTACATACTGAGACAATTATTATTTATTTGGATACTGCCAAAATGACCCGTTTTGGTGGGAGCTGATTCTCCCCCACATTCATTTCTGCACACCTTGTGTCTAATTTGCTTTCATGGGGAAGCAAATAAATACCACAACAGAAAGCGGGAACCTTGCCTGGCCCCAGGCCAGATTTAAAAGCAACGTTCATTTCTGTGCATGCGTGGCGACTCCTGTGATTCTTAAGGTAATTATCAACTCCTTGAATTCACTATCCTCTTTTTTTTTTTAATGTTTTTCCCTCCTTCGCGGTACGGATCCGAGCCTGCCTGCCTACTACCACTTTTTTTTTTTTTTTTTTTTGCTCAACATACACCTACAAATACCCGGGCAACGCCGGGCATCCAGGCTTATATAATAAATACGAAATCTGCATTAATTCAAAATATCATATATAAGTGTATTTTACGACCGGGCAATGCCGGGCGGCCTGCTAGTATATGTGTGTGTGTGTGTGTGTGTGTGTGTGTGTGTGTGTGTGTGTGTGTGCGTGTGTGTAGAGGTTTAGGCTTCTTATCATGAGGTCCCGATTTAGAGTCTCGCTAGATTCAGCCACTCTGATGAGTCGTAGACGACGAAACACGTGTCAGTGGATAATTATATTTTAAAAATAATATATATATATATATATATATATATATATATATATATATATATATATATATATATATATATATATATAATAGAAGAATCTTATCATGGAATACTTATTCAAATTTTCAACAAAAAAAACATTAAAAAAACGTAAGCAAGGTGTACAAAATTGTTTAATTATCCGACAAGGAGTACAAATAAAAAAGAAAGACCTTATTCCACGGAGTTTCGAAAAATGCAATTCTTCTCATGAGGAAAGAGGTTGCAAAATATACAATAAATTTTGCAGGTTAATGTATTAAAGGACACTACAAATATGAATTGAATCATATTTGCATCAAAAAGGTATTAAACAGTGAAAGTTTATCAAGATTCATAATGATTATGAAAGCAGAAACAAGGGAAAAATGTCTATTTTCCGATGTCAAAGCGATTGTTTTGTCTTTTTTATTTTAGTAGCATGGGTGCCCGGCGTTACCAGGGTTTTTGGAGGTGTGTGTTGAGCAAAAAAACAACAACAAAAATGTGGTAGTAGGAAGATAGGCTCGAACCCGTACCGCGAAGGAGGACAAGAACGGGAATAAAACCTGACGTCTTTGCTGTTACTAGCACAGCCAAAACCGGAAGTGACATAGGTTTAAATTAAGGCTAGACACTCGAAAAGAGGGGATGACTTTCGAAAATATCGGTGAAAAAAAGCGACCCATCCCTGTAGAAAAGTGTCCAGTTGAGGGTGAAGAAATTAATGTTTTTAACCAATTTTTCGGTATTTGTCGTCTGAAGGGTCGAGCTTCAAAATGATATTGATTTTGTGAAAATTCGTCGCCTCTGTAGAAAGTTTTAGGCAGATATGCAAACATACATACATACATTTATATATTGGTAGCGCAAATTTTTGAAATGTACACAGACACACACACACGTTCACCTTTATAGATATATAGATTTTGTTTAAAAGCAAAATCCTCCCTTGTTGGTAATAATGATAAAATAATAAATATTTATTGATTTTAAAATACCAGTAAAACTAAAATCTGCAGATCATCGCTCCAAAAGTGTATTGTTATGTTTGAAAGCATATATGCACATTTAATCGGTATTTTTACGGTAATCGGGAAAAAAATAATTTTATAATCAAATATTTAGAGATTTATAAAGAATCAGAATCGGTAATTCTAGCACAATCGAGAAAAATATTGAAATTGTTCCATCACTGAGATATATATATATATATATATATATATATATATATATATATATATATATATATATAGCACGTTGACACACCAGTTGACCCCAGATCACCAAAGTTAAGCAACGTTGAGCCTAGACAGTATTAAAGTAGGTGACCATTTGGGAATTCCAGGTGCTGTATGTGCTCTCTCCGCTTATCTCGGCATTGTTTCCAGTTAGTCTTGGGCCTCTCCTTGCTACTGGATTCAAGCAGTGCCGATTCAGGATAAGTGTGGTCGGAGATTGCGCAACCCTTGCCTCACAAATACATGCGCAGTTACCCTTACAGGGATGTCCATTGTTTCTCGAGACTGAACGGAGCCATCGCTACATATATATATATATATATATATATATATAAATATATATATATATATATAATCAATACTTTAGAAAAATGTACTTGTAAGCTTCTCTTTTATCTAAAATCTAACACAAGTGTTAGAATAATTTAAATTTTAAACACATACAGATAAACAATACATAATTTAAAAAGAAAAAAAAAAATTAGTCTTCGCGTAATTTTCACAAAGGGGATTAATTAGCTATTTTATTCCGGGAAGGATATGTTCGAAAAGCGAACTTATATTTTATAGTGATAGGTGTTTATTTTATTTTACTGTGGGTAGGGGTGTCGCACTCGCATTTCTATAGTAGACTCTGTCCGTCAGTTGTCACGTTTGAGCTGCTCTAAAGCATCTCTACGAGAGGCTTCATCTGTCGATCTGTCACGTTCAAGTTAGAAACAGCCAATTCCGTCAGTTTGTCATGTTTAATTTCGAAATTTTGTTCGTCACACACAATATATCCAAATAACATTTCCAATGCTGGATGCCTACATTGAGTGAACGGATCTTATTGTTTAACATCCAAAGACCTTTATAAGAGGCTTTGTCCGTCAGTCACTCTGTTACGTTCCGGTTAAAAACAGGATTTTCCTTGATTTGTCAAAATTAAGGTATGAATACAATTTCCAACACTAAACACGTGGCCTAAATGGATGCATTTCGTTTTAAATGCATGCGACATCTTCCGTCCACCAGTTGGTCTGTCATATTCGAGTTGAAAATAGCGTTTCAGTCAATCATGACTATATTTAAAATAGTGAATAGTAGGTTTGCCTTTCTCAATTATGTCTGAAATTTCATTTCCGTTGGTCTGTCACACAAAACTCTGGGATTGTATTTTTATTGATCTGTCACGTTTAAGTTTGAAATTGGATCTTTGTTGGTCTGTCACGCTAAAGTTTGAAATTGAATTTTCTTGGGTCTGTCACACTTTCGTATGAAATCGCACTTACTTTATTAAACGCGCTGACTGAATAGACGCATCTTATGGATATTTGTTCTTGTAGTTAATGCATTCCAAAAAAGAAAAATTATGGTAATGGGAACGATAAAGCAGAAATGAGCCTTAAATCACAAGTATATATATATATATATATATATATATATATATATATATATATATATATATATATATATATATATATATGATTCAATTTGCAAAGAAATTTTTTTTTAATATATTTTTTTAAATATTAAAAAACTTGCTTCTTAAATGTTCAACAAGAGCCGTAGAGTCTTATAAGCATGTTTGTATTATAATGTATTTGTTTTTGTTTTTCATTTCTCAAGGGCTTATATTCACGAACACACACACACACACACACACACACACACACACATATATATATAGAGAGAATAAATGCATGTACGCACATATAGATACGCATTCAAATACACACATATATTTTATATATATATATATATATATATATATATACACATATAGGTACGCATATAAACACATATACATATACATATGCATAGAAATACATATATATACACATAAAATGCATACACACATATTTATATACACATAGATGTATATATATACAAATACATGCACACATATGTATTCATACAAATATACATACATATACACACATGTACGCATACAAATACATATATATATACACATAGATACGCATATAAGCACATACATACACACACATATAGATATGCACACAAATACATATATATATATATGCATATATATACACATACAAATACATGCACACACACATATATAAGCGTACAAATGCATCTATATACACACAGATGTATGTATATATATATATACACATACAAATACATATATGCATACAAAAACATATACATACATACATACAAGTATATATATGTACAAATACATGCACACATATATACGCAAACAAGTACATATATATAAACAAATACATATATACGTATATAAATACATATATATACACGCCAACACACATGTATATATATACATATATATATACACACATTTATATATATATACACACATATATACACACATATATACGCACACACTTATATGTATATACTCAGACATACACACACACATATATATACATTCACACATATATACACACACTTATATGTAGATACTCACGCATACACACACATATATATACATTCACACACACACATATATATACATTCACACATACATATATATATATATATTCACACATATATATACACATTCACACACATATATACACACACACATATATATATATATATATATATATATATATATATATATATATATATATATATATATATTCTCTTCTAAAATTGGCAATAATGCAAAGTAAAAGCAGATTTTATGTTTCCTCAATTTCTCTCATGTTTATGAAAAAGGTTGTAAATCCCTTAAGTCCTCATACTTGATTATATAATGAAACGTTGCGTTATATCGTCTCTTTTTGTACGGAAATATTGATTGCTCGCTTCGCATGTTGATGCCATTGTGGTCGTCTTTGATTCCGAAGCAATAACCAAATGGGCAATAAAACGACAAACAATTCCATCTTCTCCCTTTTTTTTTTTTAGCGGCCATCAAATCCGTGACAGAAGAAAGAGTTGCATTACAATAGATAAAGAGTATAAGCGGGCTAATGGATACGAATATAGACTATGAGATCATTAAATCGTTCGACTAACAGCTTTTGATAACATCTATATTCAATTCAAATAGAAACTTATATTAGAAAATATAACGTTAACCGATGAGTCAGTCATTGAGCTCGGGTTACATTGAGTAAATCAGAAGAAGTGCGTTTCAAAATTCAGTTATATTTAAAAAAACATTTTTTAATCAAAATCTAAAATTAATCTTTTCGTACTCGTCACATCTACACCCTCTCTCTCTCTCTCTCGTCGGAAATTTATCCTCTTTCATATAAATTCGACGCGAAACTACTAGCCTGCAGAATGAAATAAAAAGGGGGGGGTAAAGAATAAAATATAAAGGTCTTGTTTCAAAACAAAGAGACTTTATTTACAAAAGTTTGCAAATTTTCCCCTTTGCAGGCATTAAATACAAAAAACAAAGAACGCCAACCTACCAAAATATAATACAAAAAAAAAAAAAAATGCTGGTTCTTATATTGAAAATGTATCACCGAACGAATACAATATTATAATTCAAATAGGAGTAGTTCCTAATTACTCTCTCAAATGCAATAAATTTAAACAACGTACTCACAAAGAGATGGCAGTCAGCACATCTGCCTTTTTTTCCTCAATTTAAAATTCTTAAAAATTACTATCCTTCCAAATACGTACAAACCGTAGTCACGTAAATAAAGTTTTTAGAAGTTCACCTCGTCGCGTTCCAGTATTCTGTTGCCGGGTTATACTTTTTTGAAAAAGGGCTCGGGAAATTCCATATTTGCGCCAGGCAATGAACCCACGTCCACTCCCCACCAGAATTCAAAAGAGGCCGATTTTCGCGCTGGGACTCATGGCGTAATCATCAAGGAGCTAGTATTGCCCTTTTATTCAAAATGAAGGGAGTTTAGTACGAACCCAAAATATTCAAAACTAAGAATCATAAAAGATACGAAATACAGAAAATCAAATATAAGAACCAGGATAAAAATATGATAAAGAGGGGAATGCATGATTATTGGTACAAAAAATTCCAACACGCTTTCTCTCTCTCTCTCTCTCTCTCTCTCTCTCTCTCTCTCTCTCTCTCTCTCTCGATTAACAAGTAGCACAAGATGTGGTCGTATTTCATTTTATTTCGTTCAAACTTCTCGGCAACATGAATCGGAACAAATACATTGAAAACGTTGCCAAGGCTGCTGTAAAGAAGGTCTACTTATACCATGGGGAAAAAATACTTTCATCTAACAGTATTCTCAATCTCTACAAATCCGCCATTCGTCCATGCATTGATTATTGTTGCCACATCTGGGCTGGTGCATCTACAACTAGTCTCTCCATCATAGAGCCCCAAAAAAGTCTCCAACTTAATGGATTCCGCACTATAAACCAAACTCTAATCCCTGTCCCATCGCTGCAATGCTGCATCCCTGTACCTATTTTACAAGTAGCTTAATGGAATATGTTCTGATGAATTCATAGCACTGGTTCCTCCTCGAGTTAAATACCCCTATTAACCTGACAAGCAGCAACATTCCACCCCCTTTACTGTAGAGGCCCCTAGTTGCCAGAAAGCTTTTACTCTAATAGTTTTTCCCTACAAACTGTTAGACTTTAGAATTTCCACACTGTCTCCTGATTTCCTGATTCTATACTAACATGCAGACATTTAAATGTAATGTGAACAAACATCTCATTGCTCACCCCCCCCCTTACACGTTACTCTCTCTTTCTGAGACACAGGTTAGAATTCGGTATACGTCTTAGTTTTCCTTTCTTTTTTATCAGACCATAGATATAGATTTATTGTTTATTTGAAGTGTATTACCGACATAAACACGAGTTCCACTCCAAAAGCGGCGCAGTTCATACACACATACGTATATATCTATATTATACTAGCGGGTCGCCCGGCGTTGCCGTGTCGTAAAATATGCATAACTATTATATTGTAATTAATACAGAATTCTTATTTATTATTAACAGAAATAGCGTAGGTATTAAACGTTTAAAAAAATGGAGTAAAAAAAAAAATAGAAAACTGAAAGAAACTGAGACATGTACATGCAGGTATTATGTTTTCCTTTTCTCTAAATAGTTCACTTCTTGTAAGCTGAGATTCAAACCCAGGCCTAAAAACAGTGAGTCAAGTACGATAACCATTTGACCAGCTTGACACAATCTTTAAAAAATATTTTCATACCTACTTATTCTTAACATAAGGAATATGTCACGTTTCACGACCGCACGTATGCAGTCGTGAAACAGTTAACAGATAAAAATCCTATGACCCTAAAGTATCAATTTTTTTATTTTTGACTCTTTAGCAGCCATTTTTGCCGAAGGAAAACCGATTAAAAATTTTGCACATGTCTGAATACCCTATATACCAAATTTCATGTCATGTTTGCATGAAATAAACGGCCGATTACTTTTAAAGGAAAGCAGAAAATCCGGAAAGATAAAAAAAAACTTTAGTTCAGGATTCGAACAAATGACCAAGAGAAAGGAATCATGTTTTATTACGCTGAATTCTATCTATGCATAGTTTCTACAATCTGCATGATTGTATAGAATTTAGCATGAAAACGTTTTAGCACCTGAAAATGTATATATATATATATATATATATATATATATATATATATATAAATTCACAAGCCAAAAAACATTGCAGCCCACAGGAGCTATTACAGTCAACGAACCGGAAGTCCAAGACTCGAGTTTCGCCCGCATTTTGGCTCATCAGTTAGACACATGCGAACTCAGGATTCAAAACCCGAGCCTTTTGCATGCGAGGCAAGCCCTCTACTAACTGAGCAAAGTTCGGATGTGTCTAACTGATGAGCCCAAATGAGGGCGAAACTCGAGGCTTGGACTTCCGGTTCGTTGACTCTTGTGGCTGCAACGTTATTTGGCTGTGGAATTTATTATATACTAGCTGTACCCGGCCACGCGTTGCTGTGGCTCAGTTTGTTAAAATGGAACACATGTGAAAGTAGAGAAAAGTTTGATTCTTTTTTTCAAGAGAATGTACAAATTATTTTTTTTTAACAGATGTTAAAAAATAAACAGAAAAATACTTCCATCATTAATTATGCAAAAAAATAAATAAAATGTTGATTTAGTGTTTCAATATGCTTATAAATTACGATAAAACTTGCTGAGTATGCACTGTTTTACGGTAAACACTGTATGGTTTTCGAGCTGAATAAACATGTTACATTGAATAAAAACACGAAAAATATATCCAGTTTAGTAGAAAAGTAACTTATCTTGCCTTTGATAACATTTATTTGTTATATATTTCTTTTTGGACAACTTTTTCGAATCTATGTGTAGAGTAATACAAACCCCACAAATTATTTATTAAACAAAAAAATTTTTAAAAAAAAGTTTATAACGAAAGGGAAATAATTCCATTTTTAAACGAAAAAGTCAGTTTACCTAATTTACTGTATTAATGCTATTTTTTAAGCAAGAAAAAAAAAAAAAGGTAAATATCCAGATACGCTACTATAGAACACCGACCACTCTAATTTGTTTTTTTACAGGTAATTGAGGTCGCTGACAACGAATCTGATAGTCAAACTTGGGGCAAATTTACCGTTTGCATGGTATTTACCCCTGAACCCACGAACTTCTTTCCACCATTTTGCAGCTTCCGTTTATGCTACGCGCATGCACGCTGTAGCATAAACGACGGCTTCACCAAGCAAACTACGTTGGGGGGAGGGGATTTTTTTTCTTCCAGGACATAGAATTTTCTAATTTTCAAAAATACATTATAGCGCTTTTTGGGTGGAAAATTTAAAATTAGCTGAAAAAGAAATAAAATAAGAAAAGGAAAGCAACACAAAGGTGGAGTAGGGGGGGTAATTTATCTGTTTTCCCCCCACCCTGGAACATCGAATTTTCAAATTTTCCGTAAGTAACGCACCGACATTTACCAATTAGAACACCATTTAACATTTTCCGAAGATTTTACTTTGTACATTGGGGCACGAGCGGGGGGGGGGGATGTGATGTTGGCGCGCGCGCGCCCCAACATCACACCCACCCCCCAAACAAATTAGAGTGGCTGGTGTTCTGTAGTAGCGTATCTGGATATTTACCAAAAAAAAATATTTAGGTTTGGCTATAAATTCCTAAACTCATTTCACCCTAAATAATTTAGGTGACTGAAATAGGAATCTAATTGAATCTTTAATTTTTTTAATAGTATGTGAGAAATTCATTTTTCTTCGAGTTATATTGAATTCATTAATACGGAATTTAGGGGCTTTTTTTCGTAATGTTACTGTAAAAATTATTTTTTATTGCTACAAATTACGATGCTTTAAAAAAAAGCACAAATAAATTCTTGCGTTTTTTATTTACTACTGAAAACCATAACTTTAGTAAAGGTATTTTTTGTTTAAACAAAATAAAACATTTTCACTAAGAGTTAAGTAAAAATAATTAGTTCATTATATTCTGCGATCATTATTTGAAAAATACTGCAATTTTCATTAAAATTGGTTAATTTCCTGATTTTTTGTGAATTTTTAAGTAAAGGGAGGAGTCAAAATGTGTATACACTTTAAGTGTCGGCATTCATTTTGCGACCACGTGTGGTTAATTTAAATTAAAGTTCAATCACATGGTTACATTATCAATAATCATGTAATTAAACCCATTGAAAATTTACCGATATTGTAAACACATTCTGTTTACATTAAGCCTGTGGTGTTTTTTTAGTGACGCAATGTTGTCAACTGAGATTTTTAAAAAAAACCGCGAGATCAGGAGAAAGAAATGTCCAGAAAATCGCTAGATTTTTAACTAATCGTCTGAAATTTTCCAAAATCGCTAATTCTCCCCCCCCCCCAAAAAAAACTCCATAATGTTCCGTGTTTTCTCACTATGGGTTTGTATTACTGTACACATAGATTCGAAAAAGTTGTCAAAAAACAAATATATAACAAATAAATGTTATCAAAAGCAAGATAAGTTACTCTTCTACTAAACTGGATATATTTTTCGTGTTTTTATTTAATGTAACATGTTTATTCAGCTCGAAAACTATATAGTGTTTACCGATGTATTGGAACATTGAAGATGGAGTCTGATTCTCTCTTTAACACGGTAAGTTTGGGAAAAGGTGTTATAAATAAAAAACCGAATAAAATACTGTTAAAAACTCGCTCAATACATATTACTGTGACATAGGTTGACATATATTCGGCGGGTTTTTAATAGTATTTTGTATAGTTTTTTTATTTATAACACCTTTTTCTATACTTACGGTGTTAAAGAGGTTGGAATGCCCCCCACCTAAAATGTACTTGGAAAAATCGATTTTATAGTGAGATTTAAGAATGGTTAGTCGAAAAAAAGGTGAAAAACAAAACAAATAAGCAATAAATAATTATTACCAAAGGCAATAAATGCTACTTTTGTTACTTACATGAATCAGTTTATTTTATGTTTTTAAGTATTTTCAAGCGCTTTTCTTTATTTTTTAATAAAAGTAAAAAATATAAAAAAGAAGTATTATCGTCTGACAGCGATCGCCCGATCCATGGCTAACGTGTAGTAACGTAAACCGGCCCCCAAGAAAAAGAACAAAAAGGGAAGTCCATGTACGTGAATATCGCCGCATATAAAACTCTATTTACCTGAATGTCGTCTGGTAAGTGGTACGGTGAAAAAGTAAAGGAACGTGGCACAAATAGAGTTGGATACACAAGTAAGAGTCGTAGAGTGATAGAGTGTAAGTAAAACCTGGAATATCAGGTTGTTTCGTTTCGTTTTAACAATGGAAAGAGCAGAAAAAGGAAAGAAAAGAAAGAAAGAAGGAAAGACCGAAAGGAAAGATTATGAAGGAAGTTTGGTAAGAAATAGCTTTACAAAAGTGAAATATCGTTTAGACTGCAAACATAGGAAATTAGTCCCCCCACCACCATCAGCACAACAAAAGAAAATGAAAATGTAACGACGTTAAACATGCCATCGCATAAATCGCAGTTCTGATTTTTAGAAAACCCTACCAACGCGAGTCTAAAGTTAATGTAAGTCGAGTATTCGAAGTAATGTGTTCGGTAATGCAATTCAAGATAACGTATAGCGTTTAGTTTGTGTTTATGTTTATGGAAAGAAAGAGAAACATAGGGAAGTACCCCCACCACCATCACCCAAAAAGCGAAAAAGTCAACGAAAGGTAAGAAAGAAAAAAAAGAACGAAAGGAAAGAGCAAAACGGAAGTTGTGTTTGTGAAAGTAAGTTTGGTGCGTTTCACGTAAATGTCAATTCAGGTTTTCATTAAACTCTAAACACGCGGGTTATAATGAAATCGAAGTAATGTAATTGTGAATTCAATTCCAGGTAACGGATTGTGTTCTGTTTTAATCTAATTTTATTATAATAAATGCTTTATAAATTGTGTTTATGTTTTATGCTAACCAATAGCAAAGTAAGCGTGGTTCGTTTCAGCGTAAGTCCAGTCGAGTTTTTAGATAAATTCTAACCGGTGGTCGGTTTTAAATGTCTCCTGTGAACGGTCTGGAACGGTGTAAGTGAGTGGCGGTGGAAGGATGAATTTAGTAGAGAGAGTATACTTTACTACTTCCATTAAATGTAACCGATTTTTACAGTGGACTCTCGCACCAAATGTATACAGGTGCAGTCCTATAAAGGTCAAAGTCGGAGGGGAAAAATGAGTTCATTTTATTTATATAGAGATATAGAGATAGTCCCTCACATTCAAATCATCATCATATTATATATATATATATATATGTATATATATATATATATATATAATATATATATATATATATATATATATATATATATATATATATATATATATATATATATATAAGCTGAATGTCTGTGTGTGTCTGGTCATGAATAGGCTCCTATATGGTTGACTATGATAGAAAACTGATCACATATAATGATAGAAGATGTATCGAGACACAGGAATGCGTATGTTTGATCCTGCAGAACGGTGGTTCATTAAAATTGTGGGATCTACGTTCGCGCCTGGTCCACAACGTATGGAAATAAAAAAAATTAAAAATTAAAAAAAAACGTTTACAAGTGTTTTTGATATATATGTACATAAGAATACTTTCATAAGTATGTTTTAACTTAAATAGGGATGGTACAATGAAATTGTGGGGGGTCTGCGCTCGCGCCTGATCTCCATAGAATGGAAATAGGCATAAACTTTAATAAAGACTTTTAATATCTATCTGCGTAAGTATACTTTGATAATTATGTTTCAGTTTGAAGAAATATGGTATAATAAAATTATGGGGTGTTCGTTCGCGCCTGACCTCCATAAAATGGAAATATGTCACAAAGTTTAACAAGGTTTTTTAATATAGATCCACTGAATATTGTGATAAGTGTTTCAGTGTGAATAGGTATGGTATAATAAATTATGGGGTTTATCTATTTTATTTTTACTTTCATCATATTTTGCTTTTGTTTTGATACCCCCAAATTCGAAGCTATCTCTTTACAACCCTTTTCATAATCTATCATACTTTCATAAATCAGAGTCCATTTTCTGTAGGCTGTTTTTGAACCCAGCCAACGACGGGTACTTTTGCTAGTATATATATACAAGAGCAAATAGTTAATAAAACATGTTAAAAGAAGCACTTTGAAAAAGAGTTAAAAACATATTTAATTTGAAAAGGAAACATTAAATAAGTGGATAGTCTTTAATCTGCGGAGTTTCGAAGAAATACTTTCCTTCTCATCAGAGGGCAGGATTTAGCAAAATGCAGGATCGGATATATATATATATATATATATATATATATATATATATATATATATATATATATATATCCTTTCTGTGTGTACAAAAAGTCTCTACCAAACTCCTCTCTGAATACTTGGTCTATGGAGTTGAAATTTGATATATAGGGTATTTGGATCCTGGGAACACTTTCGATTTGGTTTTTAGCCTCTAAAAATAGCTGCTAAAGGGTCAAAATTAAAAGAATAACGTTGACGTTGGCAGGAATAAATCGACGAACTTCAAAGCATGTGTACATACACATTTTTAGCTTGTAGTCGCTTAAATTTTAGCCTTTTTTTATCCATCTGGCGATATCTCAGACAGTAACGTCAAAGGTTGAAGCACTAGATAACGACTACGGTTGTAGCGCTGAACGTTTAGGTTTCGATTTCAGCTGATGGCACCAAAGTCATATTTGACCTTTTGAAATCATTATTATATATATATATTGGGTACAATATGATAATCAATAGGGAATTTGCTCTATAATAATAAATATGAAATCTGCATAAATTAAAATGTAATTTTAGCATACTTTACATCCAGGCAATACCAGGCAGCCTGCTGGTTTATATATATATATATATTACTCCCTATCTTGCGTTGAGCATTTCGGGAAGTGATATACAAACTGCCATTATCGTATTAAGCGACGCTCTTTGTGTAAACAAATCGAGCGGAGGCATTTGGACGATGTCGAAAACATCATTAATTCATTACCCACACAGCAGCAGCCGTATAGCGCAATAGTGAGAAGTCTTTACTGTCGTTTGGGCGGTCGGGTTTCAATACTCGCTTGAGGCAGTTGCCTGTCTAGCCGCACTGATGAGCTTTGAAACAGCGAATCAGTACTGTATGTGGATGATTATATACATATATATATATATATATATATACATATATATATATATATATATATATATATATATATAAAATTCTTTTAATTGTCTATATTTGATTATGTTTAAAGAAAAATCTTCCGCTGCTGCATGTAGTGATGACAAAATAACAAATATTTATCCTTACAAGTGTATTTTACGTTTAGGAAAATATCTACACATTTTACATGTGGGTTTTACGATAATAAATAAAAAAATAACTCGATAGTTAAATATTTAGAGATTTATAAAGAATCGGAATCGGTAATTGTATTGGAATCGGGAATTTAATACAGAATCGGTAATTGTATCGGAATCGGGGAAAATATTAGAATCATCACATCACTAATGTGTGTGTAATCAAATAAAACCTAAGTTTCTATCAATAACAAACTTAGGTATGTAAACATATTGTATCGGACTCGGGGAAAATATTGGAATCGTCACATCACTAATATATATATGTGTGTGTGTGTGTGTGTGTGTGTGTGTGTGTGTGTGTGTGTGTGTGTGTGTGTGTGTGTGTGTGTGTGTGTGTGTGATCAAATAAACCCTAGGTTTCTATCAATAACAAACTTAGGTACGTAAACACATCCACAATAGATAATAATTTCCCAAACTTATATTTTCTTCATTGATGAAAAGATAACAAAATAAGCAATGTAAAATCCATGGAAGCAGGGGAAAAAGGGGATGGAAAATACTTTTGTCCAGATTCCAGTGATGCGGACTGGTTTATACTCTCTTTTTCATTTTGCGAACCACATTTATCAGTCGACTGAAGCCATTCTTGCAGGCTTTCGGTGCTGCTGGCATTACTTACAAGAAAAAAACAAAAACAAAACAAAACAAAAAATGAAAAGTAAAACCCTAAAAGAATATAAAAAAAAAAAAAAAAGATGATACAGGATTCTTTGAAGTCCCAGTTTCTGAGTCGCTTAAAGACACCGTTAGAAAATACTTGAAACATATCTGTACTTCGAAGAACGAATGGTGCAGAAGAGCACACACGCGCACGATGGATGTTTTTGTGCACAGGTGATACTTTCTTTTATAAACAAGCTTATAAATGCACCTGTATATGTTATATTTCCATAGATTATTGTTTTCAATGTAAAAAAAAAAAAAAATACTTGCATTTTTGTACAGGCTGGGCGAACCTTTTTCCTGAATCGCTCTGCATATGCCAGTAAGATTATAATAAACAATTCTATACTTGTTTTCATTCAACCATATAACAAGCTATGATGTCATTATTATGAAGTAGTCATTTTTCCCCTTATGCCTTTGGCCGATATAGCTTGATAAACAAATGCTACAATTGTTTCCATTCAACCATATAACAAGCTGTGATGCAATATTATGTATGAAGTTGAGTCATTTTCCTTCTGTGCCCTTGGCCGATATAGCTTTATATACAAACGCTACAATTGTTTTCATTTAACCATATAACAAGTTATGATGTAATATTATGAATGAAGTGGAGTAATTTTCCCCATGTGGTTGGCCGATATAGCTTTATAAAGAAATGCAATGTCAGTAAGATTATGATAAACGATTCTATACCTGCTTTCAGTCAACCATAGAACAAGCTATTATGTCATATATATATATATATATATATATATATATATATATATATATATATATATATATATATATATAAAAGCGAAAATGTGTGTATGTATGTTCGCTTTTTGTGTATGTCAAAGAAAGGCTTTTTTCCGAGAAGCGCTTGGTCGGCTCACAGCTTAAAATATAAATCATAATATCTCCGAGTTAACAACGGAGCTCGCCTGTCTATTGAATTTGCCCGACTTCGGGAAGATAAATATTCAACAGTTTTTGCTCGCCGCATATGGATTAGGCTTTTTCGTATAATAAAAGCAACACTAATTCTGGTGGTATTTTTCTGATCGCGATCGCCGGAAATGTCCGAAAGCAATCAGATTTGATCAATGTGGAAATATTTTCCTTATATCAGACAATTGATATTCAAATTGGACAAGGGGAGCTGGATCCCCCCCCCCAACATCTTGGGAAAATAAAAATAAAAACCCCGCAGTCAAAGTTGGCCTCATTAAGACATTAAAACGTGCACCTGCAAAATCTAAGTAATTAAATAAATTCAAACGTGTTTCCGTTAGTATGTCGCAGGGACCCAATGGTTAACGTCACATGTGTTTTTTTCACACTTTAATTTCCAACTTTGCTTAAAGGGTTCGGGTTCGATCCTCATACTCACCTACCAAAACTTTTTTTTCTTTCACCCCCCTCCCGGAGTTTGGATTTACCTCCAAACACCCGGCAACGCCGGGTACCCCTCGCTAGTCTATTATATAAATCTCACCTGTCTGTTAGGATGTATGTATGTTTCTCTAAAACTTTTGACACACGTGACCAACTCTGACAAAATTGATATCGTTTGAAAGCTCAGTCTCTTGGCCGGCAAATATCCAAAAAATGGCCGAAAACATCTATTCCTTCGTGGTCAACTTGGCCATTTTCTACAAGGATGGGTCACTTTTTTCGTCAACATTTTTGCAAAGTCATTAACGCTCATGACATCAACATACGTATAAAACATGTTATTTCGAACGGCCATGACGCCATAAGTCGCAGTTTACTTTTTTTTTCATTTCCTTTTCCTGTTAGCGTTACAGGTTCGAGCCTTCTTGCCTGCTTACTATTTTTTTTCACTCGCACGAATACTCGCTGTTACTTCCATTTTTCTTAGGCGGTTGGTTAATTTTTTTTATTTTAGGGCTCCGTTGATCAATTATTTTTATTTTTTTTTTAATTTATTTTTGCGCTCGCATGGGTACTTGCTATTTTCATTTTTTTTAGGGAGTTTTGAAATATTTTTTTAGGGCTCTATTGATCAATACACTAACCATAAAACCTCTCCACAACCGGGCAACGCTAGGGACCCCTGCTATTATCTATATATATATAAAAGCGAAAATGTATGTATGTGTGCATGTTTGTGTCTGCTAAAAACTTTCGATAGACAGAACAAAAATTCATAAACTCGGTATCATATTGAAGCTCAATCCTTCGCACGAATAATATCGAAAAATTGACCAAAAACATTAATTTTTTCACCCCGAAATCGATAATTTTCGACAGGGGGGGTCAACAAAAACTGTCCTCTCGTGACGACGACCGGTTCTAGGCATGCGTCAGATGACGTCATGACCTGATTTACTTTAAATAGTTGAAGAACTGACTAAATTTCATGTACGTCGCGTTAGCTCAGTTGGTTAGAGCGTTGGTTCGTTATCTAAACGTTTAGGGTTAAATTTAAATATCGAACCAGTGTTATTTAAGCCATTTTTCACGTAACGTTCGTTTTTCTGTTATTTTTTTTTTACTTCGCTTGTTCTTAGTGACACCCAAAAACACCCGGGTACCCACTGATTTTTAAAATCTTAATATCGAAACAGGCTTATTTAAGCCATTTTTCACGTGTTTTTTGTTGTTGTTGTTTTAACGTTCGTTTTTCTGTTTTCTTTTTTGATTTTTACATTTAACATCGTTCGTTTGCCTTACGTTAGTTTTTTTTGTGTTTTTTCGATGTTTTGATTACCCCCAACGGCTTAAGTTTTAACGTTCGTTTTTATGTTTTCTTTTTTTTACTTCGCTTATAACAAACAAACCTGGTCATTGACCTCATTTGCTGAATAGCTATTGCTTACGTCATCATCGTCGTCGTCACGCTCGATGACTTCCGTGCGGGCACCTGTCAATTTGGTTCTTACTTAAATAAATTCAAACATCTTTCAGTAACTCATTCTGGCTGGCCGAACGGCTCATGTTTTTTTCACATTTTATTTTCAAACTTCGCCTCAGGGCTTCGGGTTCGATTCTACATCCCCCCCAGGTTTTTTCTTTATTTAACAGCACACACACCTCCAAACACCCGGGCAACGCCGGGTACCCCAGCTAATGTATATATATATAAAAGCGAAAATGTGTGTATGTATGTTTGTATGTATGTTTGTGTGTTCGCTAAAAACTTTCGACAGACAGAACAAAAATTCACAAACTTGGTATCATATTGAAGCTCCATCCTTCGCCCTAAAATTATCGAAAGATTGGCCAGAAACGTTAATTTTTTCACCCCGAAATCGACAATTTTCTACAGGAGGGCGTCAACAAAAACCGTATTCTCATGATCACGACCGGTTCTACGCATGCGTCAGATGATGTCATGACCTGATTTAGTTTAAATGGTTGAAGAACTGACTACATTCATGTACGTCGTGTTAGGGCGTTGGTTCGTTATCTAATCGTTTTGGTTTCGAATCGTGGTGTGAGATGTCTTTTTTTTCGATTTTTTAAATTTAAATATTGAACCAGTGTTATTCGAGTCATTTTTTCACGTAACGTTCGTTTTTCTGTTTTTTTTTTTTTTTGTTACTTCGCTTATTCTTAGGTTTTCATTAACACACCCGACCGACCACACACATCCAAAAACACCCGGGTACCCACCGATTTTTAAAATTTTAATATCGAAACAGGCTTATTCAAGCCATTTTTCACGTGTCTTTTTTAACGTTCGTTTTTCTGTTTTCTTTTTTCTTTTTTTTTTCGATTTTTACATTTAACATCGTTCGTTTGCCTTACGTTAGTTTTTTTTCGATGTTTTGATTACCCCCCCCCCATCGCCCGAGTACCCCCCCGCTTTTTTTCTGTTTTCTTTTTTACTTCACTTATTCTTAGGTTTTCATTAACAACCACACACACCTACAAACACTCGGGCAACGCCGGGTACCCCCCCCCCGCTAGTTATATATAAAGTGGACTCAATCTTCCTCTGTGGCCTTGGTCGACATAGCTTACTATACAAATGCTACAATTATTTTCATTCAACCATATAACAGGCTATTATGTTATATTATAGGTGAAGTGGAGTCATTTTCCCCCCATTTTCTTGGCCGATATAGCTTAATAAACAAATGATAAACTCGGATTTGTTAAATAATATAATAAGCTATCATGTCATATTATATACGAAGTGGAGTCATCCCCCCTGTGCCCTTGGCCGATATAGCTTGATAAACAAATGCTACACAGTTTCATTCAATTATGATGTCATATATTATATATAGCAGGACCCGTGTTCCGGTGTTGCCAAAGGGAAATATAAAATCTGTGTTTTAATTTAAAAACACATAAATAATACAGTATGAAAAATAAAATTCAGAAAAGAAACCCATTTCACTCTCAGTAATTCAGGTTATTAACATACGATTTAATGTGTAGCTGATAGATTCCTCCTTTATGAGAAATAAAAATTCTTTGATATGCGATGTTTGATATTTTACAATTTAATGTCCATATTATCTTATTGAGAGCTGTGAACACCATATATTCAATTGCTTATAGTTAAAGCAACGTGATGGTGAGGCGAATGGCTTTATAGTGGGATTTTTTTGTGTATGTATATATATATATATATATATATATATATATATATATATATATATATATATATATATAGTGACCCACTTTGAATTTGGAAAGAGATGAATCTCACAGGTAAGAAATTCATTTTTATAACATGAATAGGTTAGATAAAGTAATTAAGAAAAGGAAACTAGATCTAATATTTGTAACATGTTTTTTTCCTAAGATTAAGGGTGCTGCGGAGCCATGATGTAATATACTGTTTTGTTTTTACATCCCCGAAACAGTATTTCATGGTAAACAACTGATGATCCCTTAAAAAATAAATTGTTACTAGTACTATAGTGAATTCGGGAGAGCAAGTTGATGCAGTGATTGAATGACTTACTGACTAAATAGTTTTCTAACGAATGATAAAAATAATTTTTTGTGTAGTTTTAAAGGTTAAAAACTTCCAAGACTATATATAAACAGACGTGTGTCTTTTGGTAGTTAAATTGTATGATGTGTGTATATACGTGTGTTCACTGATGGCTTTCTAGCGGGGCTACCCGGCGTTGATCGGGACCGTATAAACAACGAGAAAATTGAATTTGATTTTGAATATATTTGTTATTCTTAGGAGAGAGGAATTTTTAATGTCTATGTATCATTTGCTATTTCGAGCAAAAGAATATTTTACCTACCTAGGACGGCTATTACACGTATGAAATAATTGTATCTTACCTAGGGTAGGTAATTTACAGCATGTATATGAAATAATTTTACCTTTGCAAGGACGGTGAATACGCAACACATATTTAAAATAATTTTACCTACACTAAGACGGGTAATTTAAATACATATATGAAACAATTTCACATACTTTTTTTTTCAAAACGGACATTACTTTCTCCAACCCAACCGCCAAAAGATAACGCAAGTTCACGTTTAAAATTAACATAATCATGCTTCTTTCTACCCACTACTACAACCATCACATCATTCCCGGATAATTACATAAAAAATCTTTTTAAAAATATAGATCACCCCCTAAAGAAACTGGCCTAGTAAACTTTCATAGAAAACCAACAATATATATGTATTAATCTAATTTTGAGATCCTAAATTGTTTAAGTCATATCCGGAATCGTCTTCACAAATAAAGTAATTTTGAGATAGAAAATTGTTTAAAACGTTTCCGGTACAAACTTTATCTTCTACCACCCTACTTTAATCCAGAGCGACTCTGATTATTCTGCTCATATATATTTGCCCCTATTTTATTCAACCCCTGAATTTTGATAATATAGTTCGTTATGTATGTATGTACACTTAATTACAGTTCATGACGGGACATATCTTTACAACACAAAGGACGAATAGCACTTATTTGGAGTTTCAACATTTGGCCAATCGGGGGCGTATCTAGTCCATATTTGGCCTTGTTTGATGAAAAGCTGCTAATAAAATTGTCTCCAAGAATTTTATTTTCGGCAAATTTTTATTCCAGAATATTTTGTTCTGTTGTTCCTTTTGAAAAGTTGCAACACTGATTCTGACCATCGCCGTTTTGCACCCTCTACCCAGAGCCATCACGATCTTAAAACCGTCTCCGTCCCCCTCTCGACTACGACAAACTCAACTAATTTCCACGTATCTCAAAAAGACCATCTCCCCTTCAAAATGACGTCATAAGTATACGTCATTAAGATAATCACTTGATGTTTTTACATGTCATTATTTCTAAGTTGTCAATTAAATTCTTATGATAACATTTTCAAGTTATATTCATAATTTAATGTAAATAAATATTTATTCTAAATGTTTTGCTTATTCTAAAACATATTTTAGTTGACAAAAACTTTTTGGCTTGAATAACCATAATAATCGTCGACTAGCACGGACTTCGGCGTTTCCCGGTCAATATCTAACATAATTTTAGTGTTATAGCGAGAGGTGGGTCTTTTTACCGTTGCTACATAATGTTCTCTTATCTATTTGTCGGGCCGTGTTCATCAAGCCGTATTTATCAAGGCCGTGACCGTCTAGTTAAATGTCTCTTAGTGAGTGGATATTTGAATTACACATAACACGAATATATACAATAATATATGACGCGAAGACATACATGGCTCTACTTAGCTGTAGAGCACTCTTCACCGATCATCTTGGGAGTTTATTTTGTCAACCAAAGACAAACGCAAGCCAACAAACACAAGATGATCATTGTTTTATATATATTTTGTTCCACTCCACGTGTATTATCTCAGCAGGCTGGAGTGGACCGGCGATCCTGGTATGCCGACAAACCGTCGCCTCAGTTTTTGAGGATACCTTGATTCTCACATCTTGTCTCGTTCGTGTCTAGAAATCAACTCAACTAAATTTCTCAAAACCGGAACCCCTGATGCGTCATATCCGACCCCCCATCTATCTAGCTTCGGTGCACTTCAGTTGACCGGTCATTCAGTTTGACATACGTCACAACATTGACGCTTTAACACTTCTGCACCTGCAGTGCTAGCTGAAATATCGTTTCCCACGATTCATCTACTGTCATTCTGTCAACTAGAGAAAAATAGATATTAAACAGATAGATAGATAAATAGATAGACAACCTGATTCTGATTAATTATTTTCTAACTGACGTTGCCCGGCGATCACATAACACCAGGACTTGTTTATTGTCATGGCAAAATACAATTTAAATGGAAACTGAAGCCTTCTAAATTCAATTGCAGAACCTGATTAAATAGTATGTATTTTGAGAAGGAATGGTAATATTTCACCCTTTGCTATCATATGAGGTTGCATACATTTTTGTTTTAATTTTCTTTTTGTTTATACATTTACCGACAAAGGCGGAGGTATTTTCGCTCTTTGTCTCGTTTATACTCTAACATTCATCATCGTCACCGCTACAAAAAGATCCTTAGGATAAACATTCGCTTTGCATATCACTGTTGGCCACATCTGGGGTGAAGTTCCTAAGAGCACCCTTTCCTACCTTAACAGGGTACAGAATCATCTTCGAAATCTAGTGACCGATAACGTTTTCCCATCCCTAGTAAAACGCTCACAACAAATACTCACCTAGCTGAAACACCCACCAACAACTTTCCTCATTCTCTATGTGTGCCCAAAACTAAATGAAAATGGCATGAGCTGAGCTTCTTTCCTAGCGCTATCCATCTGTGGAATGCAATACTGTGTATCTGTTTCCCTACTAACTAGAACACAGTTATTTTCAAGTATAATGTGTATAAATTCCTAATGAGTTCAAATAATCTAGCCCTAACCATGACGGATCTTATTGTTGTACAATCCACCTAACACTTATCTCTTATTGTCGAGTTGCCTAAGGGCCTTGATAAGTGGTGACATCTTCAAATAAAAAAAAAACATTTAGAAAAATGACAATGACGTTCGATTTGTTTTATAATTGTACTGAAATCAATAAAAAAAATTCTGTGTGTCATGGTTTTAGTATAGTGAGAGAGAGAGTATCAAATGACAGATAAAATAAAATCTAATAGGTTTTGGAGGGTGAGATTATGATCCAATAAGTATGAATCACACTTACTGATGAGATGATCACCAAAGTTCCCCACCCCATACGATTGAACTAGTCTGGGTTCCTGGCATTGCTCGAGTGTTTGTGAGTGTAGAGCAAAAATAAAGTTGTAGTAGGCAGGCAAGCTTGAACCCATGACGCGAAGGCAGAAAAGAAAGTGGAGGCGTGTGTAAGGGTGTTGGTTGAGCAAAAAAAAAAGGAGTAGTAAGCAGGCTCAAACGCATAACGTGCCTGAGGAAAAAGAGGTGAAAAAAAGAAACTGTCGTACCAATGTGCCTACCGTGGTTGTGACGTCATAGGTGGTCGAAATAAGGCTTTTAAGCAATGTTGTGAACGCGAAGGTTGAATGACTTGCAAAAAATATCAGCAAAAAAAACGACCCCTCCTTGTAGAAAACTGCCCAGTTGAGAGTGAAGGAATTAATGTTTTTGGCCAGTTTCCTGAAGGGGCGAGCTTCAAACTGACACCAACCTCGTGAAAATTTGTCACCTCTGTCGAAAGTTTTAGGCAGACATACAAACACACATGCATACATACATACATACATTTAAACAGACAAGTGAGATTTATATTATAGATGTCTATAAAACAAAAGCTGTTGGACATTTATTACTGAAACTTGGTGGACAAGTCAAATATTGATTGAATTTAATTCGTACCAAATATAGATTGTAGAATGGATTCCGAATTTTATTAACTATTCCATGAGTCACATATTTTTGACACACCCTGACTCTGTAAACTATATTTATTCACTTGTTAGATATTAATGGATGTGCAAAGGGTAATCTTCAGATCGTGGGTGACCTAGCCGGAAGTTAAATCAAATGACGTCAGGTGAGTTTTTAATAACATAGGAGTTTCAATCACTGAGTCTGGTATAGAAGTTTGGATCATCCAAACCTATTTTAAGTTTGTCTAATAATGTATAATAATCAAGCTATGAACGTAAACCATTAGCATCTCTGCTATTTTCTTCTTTTCCCATTCAGGCTAATATGACAAACATGACCCCCCCCCCTCCAATCATCTTTCTTCTGCAAGAACCTGTTAAATTGATTGATATAATGATAAATTTATATAAAAAAGAATACAACCAACTTTTCACTGGAGTGGCGACCGAAGCGGGAATACTAGGACATGGAAGCTAAAATATTGCAAGGACATGAACGTATATAGGGATCAAAGCATGGACTCTTGAAAGACAATGGAATCAAAGTGTGGGCACTAGAATGAACATAGTTACAAAAGCGTTGACACTGGAGGAATATGATGACTGAAGCGTAGACATTGGAAATACATGATGATAAAGTGTGTGCAATGAAACACATACATTAAATCCATTGCCAACGCTGCTGTAAAAATGGTGGGATGCTTCTATCGATCCAGTATATATCTCAGTGCTGATACAATTCTCTATCTATATAAGAGCCAGGTACATCCAAGGATGGAGTACTGTTGCCACATTTGGGCAGGAGCTGCTAGAAAGGACTTATCCTGCCTTGATAGTGTTCAAAATAGACTTTGTAGCCTCGTAGGGGATGTCCTTTTCTCTTCCCTGCAACCTCTTTCTCACAGAAGAGATGTTGCGAGTTTCTTTGCTTTATTGTTATTTTCATGGCAAGTGCTCGGCTGAGCTCCAATCTATGGTCCCCTCTTGCCAAACTTTCACAAGAAACACCCATCTAGCATAAAGCACTATCACTAATTTCCCCCCACTCTTTATCTGTACCTAAGCCTAAACGTAGATTCCATGAGCAAAGCTTCTTTCTTAGAACTGCACGTCTGTGGAATTGTCTTCCGCTTTCCTGCGTTCCAGCTGGTTTTCTTCAAGTCTAACGTAAACAAGTGTTTGATGAGCCATTCCACTTAAGTTAACAAATTTACCGAATTTCCATTACTAACGCTTACTGTATTGTCCAATTTCTACTGTACACTCTTTAACCTTTATCCTCGAGTGGCCTCTTGGCCTTGATAAGTGGTGATTCCTATGTAAAAAAAAAAGTAGAAGAACATGACGATCAAAGCATGGACTCTTGAAAGACAATGGAACCAAAGTGTGGGCACTAGAATGAACATAGTTACAAAAGCATTGAGACTGGAGGGATATGATGACCGAAGTGTAAACATTGGAAGAACATTATGTGTGCAGTAGAAGAACATGGCGATCAAAGCATGGACTCTTGAAAGAAAATGCAACCAAGTATAAGACGTTTAATAATGTTGAATTTAAAATGTTAATGTCATGTACAATATTTAGGTACAAAAGGAAGATTTTTAAACAAGCATAGATATGTAAATCTTATCTTTGACCTTACTTAGTCATGGATTGTTTCTTGTGGAGATGAGATCAGATTTGTAAAAGACATATTTAGAGTTCGTCCAGAAGTGGCAGTCTCTCTTAGACTACGTACATCGTAAAAGTTTGAGAACGTCTGATGAGAATATGGCAAGAGACGTCCTCTTACGTTTCTGAATTTTTGAGATGAGGATTGGTTATTCATATTATGTTGATTCTTCGGACTACTGTTCTCAGCTTGAGTGTTATTTTCAAGCCGTAACTATTTCTAGTTAGGAAGAGTTTATCTTTAGTCCCCGCGACAGTGACCATCTTCAGGTGTATCTTGTTGAACTCAGGAACCTTTCTGCCTAACTTAAGAATCTGCATGGAATTTCAAACGGAGCTCTTTTGAGTGCCATAAGGTTCAAAATAGACTTCGTAGCTTCGTGGGGGATGCCCTTTTCACTTCCCTGCAACGTCTTTCCCGTAGAAGAGATATTGCGTGCCTGTCTCTGCTTTATCATTATTTTCATCGCAAGTGCTCGTCTGAGGTCCAATCTATGGTCCCCCTCTCCAAACTTTCACGAAAAACACTCGTCTACCCAAAACCACTATCAACAATTTCCCACACTCTTTATCTGTGCCTAAACCTAAATGTAGATTCCATGAAAAAAGCTTCTTTCTTAGAACTGCATGCTTGTGGAACTCTCTTCCGATTGCCTGCTTTCCAGCTGACTGCAATCTGATTGTCTTCAAGTCCAACCTAAACAAGTTCTTGATGAACCGTCCCCCTAAGTAATCCTGGCCCTGTCGGTGAGGCATTAGAATACACCGACTGCCCCCCTGCAGAGGGTAAAAGTCCCTCAATGGGGGTCCTGGATATGACCTTAAACTATATCCAATGCTGAGGCCCAACTTGTGGGCTTTGGGGAGTGTGGAGCCACCCTTTAATTACCATTGCTCCCAGGTCCACTCTGACCCAGAGTGGTAGTACCTGTTAGGGTTCCAACTATGGGTTAAATAGAAACCGACTTGAAAGCAACAAATATATTCTATTAAAAATGTTTTCTTCAAAATCTTTGGATTCCGCATTAAATAACCCGAAAAGGGTTTATATGCCGTAAAACAAAAACGACCAACCAACCCTAAGTAATCCAATTTACAAAATTCCCACAATTTATGTTTACTACGCTATAATCACATTGACTAATGTATACGCATTAACCCTTATCCTCGAGTGGTCTCCAGGCCTTGATAAGTGGTGATTTTGTGTAAAAAAAAAAAAAAAAAAAAAATTTACAACTGAATTTTATCAAGTACTTTACCCACTATGCTACGGGTTGTGGATTAAATAAAGTGTTTCGGTCAAAATTCTGTGCAGATTCCCGGTTTGACAGAAAGATTCCCGAGTTCAGAAGAATATAGTTACAAAAGCGTTGACACTGGAGGGATATGATGACTGAAGCATAGACATTGGAAGGACATGATGATAAAGTGTATGCAGTAGAAGAACATGGCGATCAAACCCTGGACATAATGATAAATCGAAGATACTGTAAGTACATGGCAATTAAAGCGTGAACACTGGAAGCTTGCCAGAGAAGAACATTGCACGATTTAACTTTGGTTGTTTTGTTTTCCGGCATATTAATTTTTTTGGGTTATTTAATGCCAAATCTGGTCATTTTGGTAAAAGTTTTTATGTTTCAAGTCCTTCATATATTCAAATATTTATTCATGGAGTTTAGTTTGGTTGTTTTGCCTTACAGCATATTAACCCTTTTTCAGATTATTAATGCCAAATCCAGTCATTTTTTTGCTTGTGTTAGGTTGATTAATCGGACTATTATTCTCATCTTGGGTGTTATTAGCACAACATTCTGGTCGCTGCAACCTGCGACCTTCTTCAGGTGTTGAAAACATGCTTCTTTTTCTCTACTAAGAAAAAGATGGTTTGTTACAAGAATTCAAACCGTGGGTTTGAGGGTGGGTCTGTAGATCATAAAGAAGATTCAATCTTCAAGGGTCGCTAAGATAACTTTCCTATGACTCAGTTCTTCGGGATATCTATAATAATTGTTAATATTAGTGAAAAAATCTTTTACAAAACAGAGAATCAATATCCACACATATTTTTAGTCGCATGCAAGTGACTCCATAAGTTGGTTGATCGGTCTGTCAGTTTGTCCGTAATATTTTTGTACTTGGCCTTTTTGGTTAAGATCAAAGGTCTGTTGTTAATACATGCTGTTCTTAGCTTTTTAAGCTTTTCTTTGCCTTTTGGCCAGGATCAAGGTGTAGTGTCTGTTCCAGCAGATGCTGCAGGCAGGAACCATATGTAGGGGCAGCCCCACATGTAGGACCTTAGTCAATGTAGGGGCGGCCCTTCGTACCAGTTGTCACTGTCCAGCTCCCCTGCTCCCTGGGGAGTTGTTCCCCATTTCCTCTTCACTCCTCATATTAGGGATCGGCCTTGTGCCTAATTTGTTCGGTGGAGGAGCAAATAAATACAGCTTTCCTTGGCCTTTTGGCCAAGATCAAAGTGTTGTATCTGTTCTTACTACATGCTGTACTTATGTTTGTAACTTTGTGATATAAAGTGGGGATCACTTTTCTATATTAATTTAATGTAAAATGATCACCTACTTTACAACCAGTCAGTCTCAAAGCCATTCAAGTCATTCTCCAGATCATTCAAGTTGTTTTTGAAGGATTCCAGTTATTTTTTAAGCATTCAAGTCATTCTTAAGGTCATTCAGTTCATCCTTAAGTTCATTAAAGTCATTTTAAGTCATTTACTTTTTATTTATTTAAGTCATTTCAGCCCATTTTTCGATCATTTTAGTTATCTTTAAGAATTTCATGTCAATCCTACATTCACGCATTCATTTATTACACGAGAGCATGTGACTAATGGCTATCGACCTTGTTTTTAAAACAAAAAACACAATGCAAAGGGAGGCAACTCCAACGAAAAGAGTTTTTTTGTTTTTGTGAAGTTACCTCCCTTGGACTGGGCATATGTCATGTTTTCTTTTTCAGTGATTTTGTGATTTAGGTGCGTCCAAAGGCAGTTTAGTTCTATGCTGAGGTGACTAATCATGTTATTATTTTCTATCATATGTGCTGCTTTAAGTTTTCTGATCCGCCATCTTTCTTCTGTATCCAGCAATTTGACGTCATCCCACATTGGGGAATGGTTACTCTCTTTCTCCCACACATGTTCAACTGATTTTTCGATTTCTCCGCATGTGACAGCTTTTCGATGTTCCTCTAGTCTCACTTTGAGAGGGTGGCATGTTTCACTTTTGTAAAGTTTCCCACATTTACATGAAATCTCATAAACACATTTTTTTGTCATGAGTTTTTCAGTCGGGGGTTTTACATGCATCAGGTATTTTTGGAGTGTTGAGATGCTCTTAAACACTGTCCTAATATCGTATCAACTGCATATTTTTTTTAATTTTTTCGGATACGTCCTTAGAATACGGTGTGCAGACCATGGTGGGTTTTTGGGTGGTGTCTCTTGGTGTTTGATCTGGATTTTCTTGAGCTGATGTCATGCTCTTTGGGTAGTTGTTTCGCTGAAGGCTATCTCTTCCTGATATGTAGTTATTACATATTGTCCTCGCCCGATGTTGTAGGCAATGGACTATACCTTTCTTCACATCCCTTAGTAGAAAGAAAAAGAAGCATGTTTTCAACACCTGAAGAAGATCGCAGGTTGCAGCAACCGAAATGTTGTGCTAATAATACTCAAGATGAGAATAATCGTCCGATTAATCAACATAACACAAGCATTCATGTCTCATCTCAAAAATTCAGAATTGCCGTCATTTTGTTTCAAACTTTTTTTTATATCTTTAAACATTTATTCATGGTTTTTATATGTTTTAGAATCAACCAAATATTTAGAATAAATATTAATTTACATTAAATTATGAATATAACTTGAAAATTTTATCATAACAATTTAATTAACAACATCGGCTACTAGTCTCTCCCTCCTGGATATGGTTCAAAAGAGAGTCGCCAACCTAATAGGCCCTGAACTGTCATCTAAGATTCAGTCTCTGTCCCATCTACGAAATGTTGCATCTCTCTGCCTGTTCTACAAGTATTTTAATGGTGAATCCTCTGACGAACTACAAGCACTTATACCCCCTCGACATACATACCTCCGACAAGCAGCTAAATTCCATCTCTACACAATAGAGATCCCTAGGTGTAAGAAAGCCTTCTACTCTAATAGTTTCTTCCCCAGAACTGCTAGACTTTGGAACTCCCTTCCGGGATTCTGCTTTCCCAACTGTACAGACATACAGGAGTTCAAGTGTAATGGGAACAGGCATCTTGCTGGTAATCTCCCTTCAAAATGTCCCTGCAACTCATGTCCCCGATAGTAGCCCCTACTGCAAAGTGGCACTTCACCTTGTTTGGGGTGCAAATATAATTTAAAAAAAAAAGAAAAAAGGAAGCTGGTATCTTCAAACACTCTGATTTGGTAGTTCAAAAGGTATCTTTTAAATTAAGCATCAACTCTTGAATGTGTAAAAATATTATAAGCAAAGAAATATCCAAATAAAGCTGCAAATAAAATACGCATCAAGTACGCTTGAAAGCCAAATCAACGTAATAATAGGAAAATAAACAAATATTTTACTTGTTTGAAATTTATAACAAATATATTTCAGAGGTATACTCCATCTTCAGTGTGTTGTTTTGCAAGTAAAATATTTGTTTATTTTCCTATTATTACGTTGTGACTTGGCTTTCAAGCGCATTTGATGCGTATTTTAGTTTATTCAAACTAAAACAACGTTTCTATGTGAACTCACACATTTCAACGTTATTCTCGCGTTGCCTACGCACAGCTCAAACATTTCAAAATGCAACCGCTAGATACAACGCGCGGCTCTTTACAAACAGCTTTCTTTCTCCAACTTTACAACATGGCAAGGAAGAAGAAGAGAAAAAAGAAACAAGATGAAACACTGAAGATGGAGTATACCTCTGAAATATATTTGTTATAAGTTTTAAACAAGTAAAATATCGGTTTATTTTCCTGATATTACGTTGTGATTTGGCTTTCAAGCGCACTTGATGTGTATTTTATTTTATTCAAATTAAAACAACGTTTCTATATGGACTCACACCTTTTTTTATGTAAAGCTGCTAATGTTTTCTCTACGGTCATAGTAATTACACTGTTCACGTTTCCCCATGTCGGCTATCTCCGCCAAGTGTAATTCCTGTCCTAAAAGTATGAAAGAGATTTCAGATTAACCAATCACAAGTGTCAATCGATATCGCTCTCTACTTATCTTTCAGTTATGTCTCGCATCTACCTCAAAAGATATGCTGCGCATTTTTATTGCTTAGTGCTAATTGCCAAAGAGCACAGTGTTAAATTAGTTCTGTTTTCATCATCGTCAATTAGCTTCCACGAAAACCTCATCATTAGCTAAAGTGATTCTTGTCCATTCACTAATTGATAAAACTCAATTAAATGCCCAACAATTAAGAAATTAGATTCTTCTCTTTTGGCAAACGGTGAATGAATGATAGTTTTATCTATGTATGATATCAGATAAATTGCGACTGTTGTTGGCTGTAGAGTGATGGGGTTTGTTAGATGAAGTTCTTCATTCTTCATCACTTTATTATAGGTGGAATCGCATCGATTTTCTTCGCTAACCTTTTACTTTACATCTTCATTAGTTCAAGGATGATGTACGGTGGAGGAAAAATACTTTCACCCTCCTTCATTTATATTTTTGCGGTTTCATCGGACTAATGTTCTCATCCTGAGTGTTATTTTCACCTCGTTTTTGGCCTATGTAAACTTTGGCCTTCTTCAGGTGAATCTTTCTGTTAAACATCCCCGCAAGGATTTGTGACGTAGCACATAAACTACTTGGTAGATTCAGTTTTAAAGTAGTAACAGAGTGTGACGTGCGTATGCAAAATAACGTCACTGGTAAAGAAAAAAGACTATAAAAAGGAGAAAGAGCACGTCAGAGAAGACGATCGCGTTCGAGACGTGGGTGACGTCACAGCTATAACGAAGTCACGCATGGCGGTAAAATGAACTAAATCGTTGTTGCAAAAAAAAAAAAAAGTCAACTTGTCCTATGTTCCTTGCGACATAAACTGCATACACCATGTGGTCTTTGGTGTAAACGTACGTAACGTTACAAAGTTATATTCTTCTGGAGGTTGAAAGTTCAATCCTTAGTGCGGGCACACACTCCAAAATACAATCACGAATTCCTAAGGACTTCTACCCAATCATAGTTGATAAAATGAGTGCATGCTTCCCCGGTGGATTAAACAGAGTTCAATTTTAAATTTCTTGCAGATTTCCGAGTCTGAGAGAAAGATTCTCAGGTTCAACAGGATACACCTGTAGAAGGCTATATCAATCGCAGCGTTGTAAAAATAACACCCAAGATGAGAACAGTAGTCCAAAGAATCCAAAGAACTCAAATAATGAATCCTCATCTCAAAAATTCAGAAACGTAACCCCTTTCCTTAAACAATGAACTATCTCATGTGGCATATGAATAACAACGATGCTAGATTTTAGGAGTACAATGGTAGTATGAGTCCAGTTGGGCCGTTCCCCGTATACATTACAAGCCAGTTGACCAACTTGTAATAATGAGAGCAAGCGCATATACTGCTATAAAGTACAGACACCCTTTCTTTATACAATAAAATATTCTGATTAGCATATCAGTGATAATAATGTTAGCCGGTGTTAGCCGGACCGTTCCCCATATACATTACAAACCAGTTACTTATTCCACTGTTTACTCACATTAATAAATCCTTTCATGTTTATATGTTACTCATTTGAGGCACACATTCCCCACCCATGTAAAGTTTTGATAATTTAACTGACCTCATTGCTATGTTGTTTATGAAACAACACTGATAATACATTTTCCATCTTCTTTGTCTAACTATAACCTATTCCCCACTTTAATATTTGACTCGGACTATCCACAATTTCTTTTTCTATATCAATCAAAAAAAAATCCTTGGAATTTCCTGACTTGTTTCCTCCAACTATCTCTTGTTCACCTCCAACAAGGCATGTCACCACCGAAGTGTAAGAAGCTACTGTGATAGGAACCAGATTTATATCACAGTGTTCCCATTTACTTGACTCTTATCCAAGGATGGAGTTTGACGCAAGTTCGCTTTTTTTTTTTTTTTAAATGTGGCGAAAATCTAGCTCCTCAAAAAAAAAAGGAGCATTCTGGATAGAGAAAAAGAAATTGCCTCTATCTGGAAGGATTTCTCATTCACTGATCGAGGACAGAGAAAGATGAACCAGAACAGATACTACACTTTGGAATATTTATTTGCAGAAGAAAAAAAAAGTTATATTTCAAACACAAGGCCATTCAAAACTGAGGGAAGAAAATCGGTGTCGGTTGCCATCCTTGGTCAAAAATAATATATTAATATCTATCTTGCTTTTGACTAGAATAATCTCTGTCGCCACAATTCCGCATTCATACTAAGGATCGTCCTACTTAAGATATCCACGAATTAATTTGAAATTTGATTGTTCATAAATTTAATCATAGCAAAAAAGACAACACAGTGTTGCTAGATTTTATTGTATACAAGTAGGTTCTAAATTTGTTGTATCCTTTAATGTTGGCATCCTAGATGTCAGAGTATGCCTGTGCTCCAAAATTATTCTTTGCTTTTTATAATTTGAATTTTGTAGCATCCCTCTGCCTGTTCTACAATTACTTTAACGGTGAATGCTCCGACAAACTGCAAGCACTTGTACTCCCTCTACGTAAATGCCCCCGACAAACCCAACAAGCAGCAAAATCCCACCCCTTCACAATAGATATCCCTAGATGTAAGAGAGCCTTCTACTCCAGTAGTTTCTTCACCAGAACCACTAGACTTTGGAATTCCCTTCCGGGTTCCTGCTTCCTCAACTGTACTGACATGCAGAAGTTCAAGTGTAATGTGAACCGACATCTTGCTGCCCAACTCCTCTCATAGTACTCCTGTAGCTTATGTCCCTAATAGTAGCCCCCTACATTAAAGTGGCAATGTGCCTTGTTTGGGGTGAAAATGTAAAAAAAAAAATCCAAATAACTGGTGTCAAATACAGTTGCTATTTTATTTTATTTTGGTATATGGAGTACTAAATGGCTATTTGGTCCTATTAACCATTTTTTTATTTTAAGTTTGAAAAGATGCTTTTTATCACACCATGATACAAGAAAATGTTTCTTTTTGTTTCATTATGCATAAATCTTGATGACAATTATTCTAATCAAAATGGCTTCCAAGATCTCCAGGAAACCGAAGCAATCATCTTTAAACAGGATTAAAGCTAATTTTGCAGACAAAAGACAGTTATCGTTTTGGAAGAGATCGATACGAAAATAACTCGTAAAGAACACAGGACTTGATCACTATTGGCAATCTTAATGGAACCAACCAACGCGACTGATTTATTAAACACAGTTTTGAATTTGAGCTTTTGATTAAGGAAACAAAAAAAAAGTAACAGAACAAAGAAACAAAAAAGACAGTTAGCTTATATTTTGACACGCTGAAGTACAAGAGAGAAACAATAAATTCAAATGCTTCCTGTCCGCTTTCCAAGAATTCCTCCATCTCGTTTGTTTTCATCTACACATAATGGCGTTGGTCACACAATTATTTGCCCTCGAAACAAACGAACACAAGAAATGGTCGTTTGCGATGGCAATTAAAATTAAAATTGTTCACTTCTGCAATATTTCAGCTTTTCTGGTAAAAAAAAAAATATTTGAGTTTCTGCAATTATTCTTCAATAATTGAAACTTTGGATTTCGTTTACATATGTTTCGTTTTTTTTTTTTTTTTTTAGTTTTTTGTTTTTTTTTTTACATTTATGCATTGTTTTAATTATTCATTTTTCCTTTTGTAGCAAAATGTACAAGTTTTGTATGGACATTTTTATTCCCAGATCTCGTATAACTTTATTTTATTTTATATATACATATATTATTTTTTCTTTTTAATATGTTGGGATTTTGGAAAGGTATTTTGCTATCTGTTGATACAAAACATGTCTGAGAACATTCATTACTATTTTGCACGGAACTGATAACTAGCTGACCAAAATATGCTCATGACTGTGTAACAACAAATTACTGCTTATGTAAAAACAAAGAGTATATATATACATATATATATATATATATATATATATATATATATATATATATATATATTAAGTAATGTGATTGATAATTTAAAATTTAAAAAATCAAATTATAATTAAATTAAAAATCCGTTTCATAAGACAGAGGGTAAAAGTTCCTCAACGGGGGTCCTGGATATGACTTTAAACTATATCCAGTGGTGAGGCCCCAGTTTGTGGGCTTTGGGGAGTGTGGAGCCACCCTTTAATTACCATTGCTCCCAGGTCCACTCCGACCTGGAGTGGTAGTACCTATTAGGGTCCCAACTATGGGTTGAATAGAAACTGACGTGAAAACAACAAATATATTCTATTAAAAAAAATTTTCTTCAAAATCTTTGGATTCGGCATTAAATAACCCGAAAAGGGTTGATATGCCGTAAAACAAAAACCAACCAACCAACCGTTTCATAAGAAGGAACAACAACAAAATCAATTATCTGGACGATCGTTTCGGAAAACAGTGCTTTTTATTGTGGTAGACATCCAGTTACGAACAATAATTATTGCATATAGTATTTTAATAAGCAAGGTCTCCTCATCAGCAAATTTTGAAGGGTTTTTATTAAGTTTAAAAGACACCATAAATAAACCTAGCATTAAAAGTAAGGCAGATGTATCTTTTAATTTTTCGCTTTTTGAAATCAGGAACTATGGTTAAAATACTCATATATATGTTTGCTATAGTTTTTCACCTCTTTTTTAATTTATATATATATATATATATATATATATATATATATATATATATATATATATATAACCTTGTCTCTGGATGTGTGAAAAGTCTCTACCAAACTCCGGTCTGAATATTTAGTCTAAAGATATGAAACTTGATATATAGGATATTTGGACATCGGGGATACTTTCGATTTGGTTTTTAGCCTGTAAAACTAACTGCTAAGGGGTCAAAATTGGGGGAAAAAAAACATTTTACTTTGACAAGAGTAAATCTACAAAGCATGTGTACATACTCATTTTTAGCTTTGAAGTCGCTTAATTTTTAGCAATATTTATCTATCTGGCCATAGCTCAAACAATAACGATGAAGGCTGAAGCGCTGAATGCTTTGGTTTCAATTTTAGCTGATGCCACTGAAGTTATTTTTTTTTAAAACTTTGGAAATCATGGCTAAATATATTGGGTACAATATAATAATGAATATAGAATTTGATCTATAATAATAAATAATAAATATGAAATCTGCACCTATTAAATTATCATATTTAAGCGTATTTTACGACCGGGCAACGCTGGGTGGACTGCTAATAATTATATAATATACATGTGTAAATGTCTCAAATTTTGTACCAGTTCAGATAGGACAAAAATAGTCCATGCATAATATGCGAATAATGGCTTTGTAGAAATGTAGAATACAAGCAGATGAGAGAAGTTTTCTAGCTCAGTAGAGGGAGCCAACTTTTTTTGCAGCAAACGTGGCAATATCTTCTATGTATTTTTTCAAATTCATGTTAATGGTGAATGTTACGCCAAGAAATTTTGAATGCTAGACGTTCGGGTAGGGTGTGATCAAAAAACGTTTAATGTTAGTAGCATTAGTGAGTATAGAATGTTGAATTGTGAGCGACACCTTTTGAAGAAAAGGAACAACAACTGTGTATATTATTAGATTAGAGACTCGTTTTTGGACACTAAGAGGAGATGCTAGTGGTAGATGCACCAGCTCAAATGTGACAACACTCCATGCATAGGCGAACGGTGTCTTTCTAAGGATATAGGATACTGCAGGTGTGAATAATTTTCTAGCACGGAAGAGGAAGCCCACTTTCTTTGCAGCAGGCCTTGCAATGTCTTCAACGTATTTGTTCCAATTTATGTTGCCTGTGAATGTTAAGTCTAGGTTTGAACGATGAGATCTCAGGTAGGTTTTTATTTGTCATGGAATCAGTGGTTAAGGTTACTTGTAGTTGTTTATTTACAAGAGAGTCACCACTTATCAAGGTCCAAAGCCCACTCGAGGATAAGGGTTACTGAATGTAAAGTGGTGGTGTAGTAATGGTTAAGGTTTAAGTTGGGTAGAATTTGATGATATAAGGGGACGATTCAACAAGAACTTGTTTAAATTGGACTTGACGGCTACAATAGTGTAGTCTACTGGGAAGCAAACCAGCATAACAGTGTTCCATAGGCGGGCAGTTCTAGGAAAGAAACTTTGTTCATGGAATCTGTGTTTAGATTTTGGCACAGATAGAGAGTGAAGGAAAATATTGATAGTGGTTGTAGCTAGTCGTGTGTTTTATGTGAAAGTTCGGCAAATTTTAGGGCATAGATTGGAGCTCAGACGAGCGCCTGCCATGAAAATAATGATAGTTGTTAAAGGAAAGAAGCTTAGTCTTAGTAGCATTAAATGTTACCAGCCATTTTCGGCCATATCTCACCACCTTTGTATTGGCCAATGGTGGGTTCATAACTCGCTTTAATTTGGAATCCGTTTTGGAGAAATGTTTTTGTAAAAGGACGAGGTGGAGTTTTTTTTTAACATGCACAACCTGTTGACTTGTGACCAACTTTTATGATCACACATCTAGCAATGCGAATTAGGATGTCTGCTCAATCACTACTCTGATTTTTATTTAGCATTTCAAAAAGACTCCATCGAAAAGTTCAATGTCCACCAAAAAGGAAACTGCCATTTTTTTTTCCTACTTAACTTGCCAAAGACGATCCAAATCCCAGCACGAATGGTTAATAAGAGTTTTTACATTTTCGTTGTTTCTTGAGTGTTTTGGCAGATTTTAAGCAAATATTGAGCTAATTGTATGTAGTGTGCGTTGACTATGAAATTGATTTATCAAAAGTAAACATTGGGAAAATAAGAAATTACAGTATACACACGCACATACACACACACACACACACACACATATATATAAGGGTTTGTGTTCCTTGATAGAAGCGCTGGTTGAGTTTGAATAAAATAAATACGTAATAGATGCGTTTTAAACCAAAACAACGCATTATTACAAAATAAACAGATATTTATTTTATATTTATAAATTTCAAATATGTCGAAGATACACTTCATCATCAGTATGTCTTTCTTTCTTTTTTCTTGCCATGTTGTTGGTGGAGCATAGAATCAGAAGTCCGTTTGTTGTTTTACGGTAGTCTTTTCAAATATCAGAACGGTGTGTTGGTCACGCAGAATTCATGTTAGGGTTTGTGTTCCTTGCGCCAAATACGGAGGTAATTGCGCTAACTAAAAAAAAGTGCTCTTTATATGCGTGGTTACTAAAAGAGTACTTTTAGCTAGTTGGGGCAATTACCCCAAAGTACGGTGTGTGTGTGTGTGTGTGTGTGTGTGTGTATAAGTTAAGATAAAGCGTAAAGTTAGATAGGAACTATATTACATTAACAAGTCAATAAGGGAGAAACGGCTTTAGGCCATGGCATTTCGAAGCTAAATGCTTCAGCCTTGGCCTAAACAAATTTCTCCCTTATTCCTCTTCTGTAACCCTTATTGATTTGATAATGTAATAAAGTTCCTATCTAACTTGATGCTTTATCGTCTTCACTTATTCTATTATTTGCTCCTCTTTTTTTTTCTATCCAGATAATGTCCTATAATTGTTACACTGGCCTTTCTAACACAAGAGAAATTACACCGGTTCTCACTATATATATATATATATAGTGCCAGTAATACCTACATCGATGGAAGAAGCGAGAGTACTACCACTGACTAGCTGCGTGCAAGCCAGTTATACCCGTTTCCTATCTTTGTACTTGTGATGTTAAGTACACTTGTTCCTTTAACCAACCTCGACTTGACTTTGTTCTTTTTACTATTGTGCCATGACACAACAATAATTTTCAAAGGAATTTGGGTGGATACGACATTAACCATCTTAGGTATGTAGACGGCATTGTGTTAATAGCACAATCCAAAGAGACCCCATGCTGGATACTGTGGTGGAAGCAAGTGAAAGTAAAAGGACTTGCTTTACACATCTAAAAAAAACGGTAAGAATGACAGTATCCAAGAACACCCAAGTTCCAACATGCAAATTAGAATGTCACGGTGTACCAGTTAAAAAAGTTGATAAATTTAAATATCTGAGCTACTGGATCAAATCTGATGGAAGGGGCACGACTGAAATACAAAGTTTCATAGCCGTAACCAAAGTCACTTTCAAGAGATTGTCATCAATCATGACCAACAGAAACATTAAAATTGACATCAAATTTAGAATATTCCGAACGTATGTATGTTCTGTTCTATTATACGATTGTGAATGCTGGACAATCATCAACACCACGAGGAAGAAACTAGAGACAAGTGAATACCTGAGCAACACCAAAAATGATGAGCAATAATGAATTCATGAATGCCTCGAGAGAGAGAGAGAGAGAGAGAGAGAGATGTGAAGCCATAGCCGTCAATGCCTGTACCAACCAGGACACCATTTGATGATGATGATGATGATGATAGATCATGTGAGGACATTCTATGTATGATAAATACTTAAACATTCATCAATGCGAAAAAGAATGTTGCATTTTTTGCAAATATTTATTTTTTCTCATGTTCACTTCTAACAAGTCAACCAGTTTGACATAAGGGGGCTACTAATTGGGACGATGCCTAGGAAAGATTCACAATTGCATTGAAACTTCTGCATATCAGTACAGTCAGAGAAGCAGGTAACTGGAACGGAATTCCTTAGTCTAGCTATTCAAGAGAAGACAATTGATGATGATGATGATGATGATGATGATGATTTGGTAGCCGTACTTCATCTGTTTATTATGCGGTTGTGAGTGCCGGACAATCACAAATGCGACGAGGAAAAGACTAGAGACAAGTGAAACTTGGTTCCTTAGGAGAATTTTCAAGATATCCTAGACAGAAAAGGAAACAAACCAAGAGGTATTAGAAATGGCAAACACAGAAAGAAGAACAGTACAAAAAAGCCAAATGATATTCACGGGTCATGTCTACAGAAAAGGTGGAATAGACCAGATTAGTTTGACAGGAAAGATCATTGGTAGACGAAGCAGAGGACGACAGCGAGAAACATACGTTGACAGTCTGAATACCTGAGCAACACCAAAAATGATGAGCAATAATGAATTCATGAATGCCTCGAGAGAGAGAGAGAGAGAGAGAGAGAGAGAGAGAGAGAGAGATGGGAAGCCATAGCCGTCAATGCCTGTACCAGGTAGGACACCATTTGATGATGATGATGATGATGATGATGATAATGATGATGATTTTCAACATTTTCATTTTCTTCCCTATTACTTAGATATTGACCGGGCAACCTGAAGAGGTTCCGGTGAACGATTATCATGATTATTGAAGCCAAAAAGTTTTGTAAACTAAAATATGTTTCAGAAGAATCAAACTATTTAGATATTTATTTACATTTAATAGTTACTAGGAATGTTAACTTAAAAATGTTATCATAATAATTTAGTTTACAACTTACAAATAATGACATGTAAAAACATCAGGTGATTATCTTAGTGACGTATACTAATGATATCATTTAGAAGATGAAATAGTCTTTTGGCAGGTGTGGAAATTTGTTAGTGTTTAGAGCTTGAAGGAGACAGACAGAAAGTTGAGGGGCCTAATGGCTGATAACATACTACGAATAGCAAGATAGTGTATCTATATACTACTTTAATGTTTGTAGTATGTAATCACCTTCTATCCTCATTTTTAAAAAATAGGATCTACCGATTGAATAATTTAAAACCTGGAAACTGTGACACATGGGGAAGAGAGGGGGTGCAACGCCTATCAAATATAAGAATTGTGTGGAAAATGGCTTACCATACAAACGTCCCCGTGTCTGTCTGTCCTGTGAGTCACATGCGTCGAGAAAGAAAGAAAGAGTCCATCATGGCAGCCGTGACGTTTTGTAGTGAACGAAGTCTCGCGGGATCATGTGTGCGTGCCTCATAAAAACAGGTCACTTGTGGGTGCGAGAGAAAAAAGGAGAAATCATTTGACGTTTGAGAAGCGGCAAAGTCAGTTGGAAGAATTTGTGTGAGCAGTGATTTTCGCCTGTTGATTGACTGCAAGCTATTTCGGCCCATTTTATTTTTTTGCAATGGACGGTAGTTGAGTGATGGGAAAAGGCTGAGCTGGTCTGCCGGCTTTGCAAGATAAAGGATTCCACGCTTGTCATCCCATTGAGGCTGACCAAGAGCCGTTTATCAACAGCTCGGGGATGAACCAACTCTGGAGGAGGTTTAGGAGGCACTATACGCAGCCTTTGCTACAGACCCTTTTATTGCCTGGAGGCAGTTCACCGAACGGCAGCTTGGGTTGAATGAGACGGTGGACGTCTACTTGGCGGATTTAAAGAGATTAGCTGTGCCGTTTGGTGGAGTGACTAAACGCATATTAAGTTGTGCCTTTCTCACAGGACTCCTGGACGACACCAGCCGCCTGCTGCGAGCATCGTCAAGGCTTAGCGAGATTGGGCTTCAGGTTCTGTTGGCTAGAGCCCGCAATATTTTAAAAGAAAAAGATGCAAAGCCAGTGCTAGCAGCCACAGAAGCATTTACTCTATTAGAAGATGGTGTAAACTGTCATAAATGTGGCGGGCCAAACCACTTTTCTAGGGACTGCCGAAGACAAAGCAGTGTAAAGGACATGTTTGCTCAGGTAACACCAAGACGCATGCGTTGCTACCGGTGTAGCAAACTAGGTCATGTAGCAAGGAGTTGTCCGGGAAACGGACAAGGGGAGTAAACTATAGCGCCAGTATTCTCCCCAGATCATTGACAAATAGAGCGCTACCCGCAGTGAGAGTGCACGTGAATGGGCGTGAATGCTTTGCGCTCATAGACACAGGGTACACGCAGACTCTCGTGCGCAAGGCATGCTGTGATGCATGGGGCAAGAAGAGGATTCCAGTACTGACAATCGGCGAGGCGAGCTAGCCTCTTGTGGAGTTAGTGTCATTCGTACACATGTCAGTGATGGGCCTACAATAACCGTACGAACTCTGGTTGTAAGCGGGGACCTTCTTGATTATGACCTGCTGTTAGGAATGGACGTTATCAAAGAATTGGGGGGTGTCCGTATTGATGGTGAGGGTAAGGCACATTTCTCTAATGCTTGCCTTGCTCTGGGTGCATCCATGAAACTGGAACAGCCTGACTTTCATGCGGAATTTGACCAGCGTACGATATCCTGGACAGTTTCTTGGAAATGGTCAGACGAGCAGTCACCTGGGAAGTTGTACAATAGGGTTCTGGAATATAAAATTTCCCCGGGAGTTTGTGGAGAATACGATGAGGAACTACAGACTTGGATAAAACATGGATGGCTAGTTCCCTATCCAGAGAAGGAATTGGGCCCCCCAAAGAGTCTGATCCCATTAATGGCGGTTATCCAGTATAATAAACAGAAGGTGAGGCCGGTACTCGACTATCGGGAACCAAACAAGCACGTAAATCCTTTTACAGCCCGTGCGGATGTCTGTACCGAGAAGTTGAGGGAATTGCGGCAAGCAGGATCTAATGTATATGTGCTGGATCTTCATAAAGCATACCTTCAAGTGCATGTCCATCAAATGCTATGGCTCTATCAAACGGTGCTCATCAAGGGAGAAAGGTATTGCTTAACCTGCATGGGATTTGGACTTAATGTGGCGCCATCCATTATGCAAAGGATCGTTGATGCTATATTGACTTAGGATGAGCGCATTCAGCACGCAACATCTGCATATATTGATGATGATGTGTATGAAGGGATTGTGCCTGCAACACGCGTAAAAGAACATCTTCACAAATTTGACCATCTCAGCAAAGAACCAGAAAGTCTACGGGACAGTGCAAGAGTGCTCGGTTTGCAGGTTTGGGAAGAAGATAATGTCCTGTGTTGGAAACGAGGCAATGAAATCCCAGGTATGCCCTGTGTTTTCACGCGACGGTATTTTCATTGTGCGGAAAGTTGGTTGGACACCTTCCTGTAGGTGGCTGGCTACGTATTGCAGTGGCATTCATCAAATGGAGAGCCTCTGACGTCACCACCGGATAGGATGACAAAATTTATGACGCCCCTCTCAATACAATAATCAGAGAGGTCCTCACCAGAGTGCACAAAGAAGATCCAGCATGAGGCAGATGGTGTTGACAGCCAGGACCGTAGTATATGGGTTTGGTGTGTCGTTAGTCCATGATGGAGCTGTAGTGGAAGACGGTTGCTGGTTGTGCCCAGAAAAGGACTCCCAACACATAAACCTGGCAGAACTCGATGCAGTGATCAAGGGTATAAACTTGGCAATCCTTTGAAAGACAACTACCTTGCGACTATTCTCAGATTCTGCTTGCGTCCATAAGTGGATTTCAGACATTCTTACCGGATGGGCTAGAGTGCAAAGCAAAGCAACGAGCGAGATGCTCATCTGTCAGCGGCTCAACACGATCATGAGCCTGGTGAACGAATATGCACTATCAATTGAGGTGTCCCTGGTCAGATTCAGCATAAATAAGGCAGATTGTTGATTGTACCTCAAAGATGGCTTGATGCCATAAAAAGAACTGTTGAACCTATGCAACTTCCCTGTGCTGCATCTATGATCCCTGGTCAATTTGATCGGATTAAGGAAATCCACCAACAAAGCTGGCATCCTGGAGTCAAGCGGACCCTATATTTCACTAAGTTGGTTGAACCAGGAGTGCAAAGGGCAGACGTCAAGGAAGTGGTCAAAAACTGCATGGAATGCCAGTCAATTCACCCGGCACCCGTTCGCAGGGAAAAGGGGAAGTTGGAAGTTAGGAGCCACTGGAGCCGGCTAGCGATAGACATTACTCACCACAATGGCGAGGGTTTCCTGACTCTCATTGATTGCAGTCCGTCAAGGTTTGCCATATGGCATATGCTGCGTCAACAAGATACAGTCACTATTGTCTGTCAACTAAACAATATTTTCCTTGAACGTGGACCTCCAACAGAGATATTGCTTAACAATGGTGCTGCATTTACCAGTGAGCAGTTTAGGAAGTTTACTGACAGCTAGGAAATACATCGGAGGTTTCGATGCGCCCATGTACCTAGTGGAAATGGGATCATTGAATGGAATCATCGAACCATCAAAACAATCGGGGCTAGATCAGACTGCACAGTGGTTGAGGCAGTTTATTTGTACAATGTAACCTCGAAAGATGATGTTTCGCCCTCTACGGTGCCGACTGATACATTGCATAGGTATCATGTCAGGGTGAAGGGCATAGAGACGAACCCACTACCTGAACTGGAAGTAGCCGGAGAGAGAGTGAGGAAAGAGAATGCTGTGTGGATCAAAAATCTGTGAGGCAAGTGCACGACAAGGTATGGAGTTGGGCGAGTCACTGAAATAATCAGCCCACAAGCGGTGCGGGTCGACGGCGTGCCCCGTCATGTTAAAGACATGGTTAATAACGCAACCAACACTAGACAACATGAGCGAATCAGAGTCAGTATCTAGCGAGCATCGCTCTGGATTGCAGCACCACCATCAAACAGTGACTCTGAGATTAGTAGCCTCCAAGAAGAGACAGAGATGCTCGACCCTCAGGCCGTAGATGAAAGCACAAGTGAAGATGAGGCATGTGTCGTCCCCCCTCGAAGAAGCACCCGGCAAAGACGATCACCACCCCCTTGCCATCTCTGATCATGAGATCGGGGGGAGTGTGGGGAAAATGGCTTACCATACAAACGTCCTTGTGTCTGTCTGTCCTGTGAGTCGCACGCGTCGAGAAAGAAAGAAAGAGTCCATTATGGCGGCCGTGACGTTTTGTAGTGAAGGAAGTCTTGTGGAATCACGTGTGCGTGCTTCATAAAAACAGGTCACTTATGAGTGGGAGAGAAAAAGGAGAAATCATTTGACGTTTGAGAAGCGGCAAAGTCAGTTGGAAGAATTTGTGTGAGCAGTGATTTTTGCCTGTTGATTGACTGCAGGAATATAGGAACCGTGTTGCAACTTCCCAAAAGTGGGGGAAAACACTCTGGAATAAAAAGTTGCAGAAAATAAAACCCGAGGCTCTGCCGTTTTGGGGGAGAATTTCCATTGCAGCTTTTCCATCAAGACAAGACCAAAGATGGACCAGATATGTTCTCGATTTTCCAGATGTTGAAACCCCAAATATGTGTTAATAGCAAAGGTATTTATGTTCGTCATGAACTGTATTTAAATGTACAATACACAGAACAAACTTTAGCTAGACGCTTATATATATATGCGTATATACACTCGCATACAATCATACACTAGGCGATAATAGAAACTCATAGATATATTGTAATTAAAAGGCATCAAAGAATCAGCACACACCTGTTTCTTGTGCGGTCCCATGCAGGCAAAAAGAAAAGAAAAAAATGGCCGCGTTTCCGGTTTTATGCTAATCCAACTGATCGCTTTATGCAAATGACATGCTGCTGACTGTATCATAAAAGGCCGACTTTTATAGAGACTCTGCGATTTAGGATTTGGTGACAGAAGGTGCCAGTCTAGTGAGCAGAGAGTTGTGTTCTAGCAGTTGGAAGAAATTAGACAGCAGTGTGGTGGGAACGGATTTTTTTTTATTTTGGACATGGAAGCCAGGAGGAATTTACATATATACACGATTTACACCCCCCCCCCATGTTATACAACATTACATATTTACGTTACCATCTTTATACTGTTGCGTTACTATAATCGTTTTTTTTATTTAGGTCATTTATTTATTTACGTTATCTGCTTTCTCTACTCTTAGGCAGCTACTACTACTTGTACTCCTGAATATTTCAAACCAATAAAATATATTGTTATTGTGAAGCCGTTAAAAATAGAAGATACATATAATAACAAGAAACGCATTCGTATAATGTGAAATATTTGGAATACGATTGTCAGCATTTTTTTTTGCATCATTTTGGCCGATGTAACCTTTGACCTTCTTCAAGTGTATCTTTCTGTCAACATTTTGAATGTAGCTTTTATTTAATCCACATGGGTAGCATGCTATCATTAAATATCTCAGTAGAAGTCTTAAATAATTCGCATTTATATTTAGTGTGTCGCTTGTACTGAGGATTAAACCTTCACTCTCCAGTAAAATGTCACTTACAACTGAATTTTACCAACAGCTTTATCCATTCCACCCCGCCCCCCTTTTCTTTTTTTTAATTAGCTTTTCATATACTATTACTAGTTCTTGTAATTTTTATTAGCGAACACATAAAACTTTCGGTGATTTTATAACAAGTCTTTAACCATTTCACGCGCCATTCTGAAGGAATTATGAGAATTATAAAATACTAGCAGGAGCTGTGGAAATTTCACAGCGGAATCTTTCATATATAATATATTGCTGCTAGGTATTCCGTGGACGTTTAGTGTGAATTGAAACCCTGCGATATTATTGTAGCGTTTTTGTTAAAACTGTAAACAGAAGAATCTAAGTAATCTGGTTAATGTAGTGTCAGAATATATCTAGTTATTACGGTTTATCTCTAATATCCTTATAGAAGGCTGAGACATATTTCCATTGTATGGACGCCAAGTGTTTATGGAAACCCCACGATATCTTTATACAATCTTTAGAACAGATACTACCCTTAGATCCTAGCCAGAAGACCAAGAAGCTATGTATTAGTTTCATGTACGGCCTTAAAATGACAACATTTTTTTTTATTTTAATTTTTTTTTTAATTGCGTCTTCAGTGATCGGGAGATCCTATTTATTAAAAAAAAACAGATAGAAGATGATAACATACTATGAACAGTAAACTAGCATATTTATATACTAATTTAATGCTCGTAGTATGCCACCTACTATCCCCTTTTTTTTGTAAATAGCATCTCCCGATTGAATAATTTATAGTCTGGAAACTGTGACACACGTACGTACGTACTTTAAAGGTACTACGGTATTATTGTAGATTCAGTTTTGAATAAACTCGCCTGGTATATAGGCGACAAGGCGGTACTCCATGTAAAACCTGCATGTCAAGCACATGTTTACTGCAGTCGATGGTGACATCTGAAATTTGTGCAACACGAAGTTGCGCCTCGTGAATTACATGAAACACTTCGTCGCTGGCTTAATCCTAATGAGCAAAATGTTTTTTTTTGTTTTTTTTTTACACAGGCATCACTACATTATCAAGGCCAAGAGACCACTCAAGGATAAGGGTTAAAGAGTGTACAGTAGAAATTGGACAATATAGTAATCATTAGTAATGGAAATTCGGTAAATTTGATAACTTATATGGAACGGCTCATCAAGAACTTGTTTACGTTAGACTTGAACACAACCATATTGTAGTCAGCCGGAAAGCAGGAAAACGGAAGACAATTCCACAGGCGTGCAGTTCTAAGAAAGAAGCTTTGTTCATGGAATCTACGTTTAGGTTTAGGCACAGATAAAGAGTGGAGGGAATTATTGATAGTCTTTTCAGCTAGACGAGTGTTTCTTGTGAAAATTAGGCAAGGGGGGACCATAGACTGAAGCTCAGTCGAACACTTTCCATGAAAACGATAAAGCAGAGACAAACTCGCAACATTTCTTCTGTGAGATAGAGGTTGTGTATACTCGTATCCGAGTTTTGCCAATGAGGACGACGACGACGGCGACGGTATTTATATAGAAAGATTATAAAAATTCTTGTCGACATCTCATAGATTATATAAACCAGTCGTAAAGAATTGAAGATTTTCTTTACTTTTCTTATACAGGATGGAACGATAAAATTGTCGCCCTAAAGAAAACAACACTGCAGCTTCATTTTAAAAGTTGTTTTTTTTTTAAATCAATTCAGGTAACTTGATTATGTTGTAGAGCTGACATCTATTCAATGTAGCCGCTTTCAGTCTCAATCATTGTCTCAATATGGGTCTAGAACTGAAAGCATGGCTTTTCCACAAGCACTGGCAGGAATGAATACTCAGTGAATGGCGACAACCAGGCTGGGTTTGGTGTTGTGGGAGGTCATGTTGGTAAGGTTCTCAACGTATGACCAAACAAAGTAGTACAGCGGGTTCAGGTCGGTGAAGGAGGCGGGGGGTGGGCAATAAATGGAGGATACAAAGTCGTAGCACTCCTGAAGCCAAGCCTGGGTCTCTTTGGACCTGTGGACTGGCGCCGAGTCCTGCTCCCACACATAAGGTCTGCCAGCGTCCACCTGACTGCACCAGGTGCCACCATACTCTTCAGCACATCCAGGTACACTTTGGTGTTGACTTTCAAGCCGCGTTGGAAGATGTGAGGTGGTATGATGTGGCTCTCATTTGAAACCACACCAAAGATCATAACCATGGCTGGAGACTTCATTGAGCTGTGCCCTCAAGCGTTGAACAATCCGGATTTGCATTTTGAGGGTGCTGGCAATGGTCCTGTTGTCATAACTTGAATCAGTAGAAAGCATGAGTTGTACAGCGGCGCATCTATGATCTCGCTTGTTTAACAGTGTGTCACTTTCAGACATGATAGAAGGCTCCTATCACTCTTGGGATTTGTAAACGACTGGTCAACCAGTAGATGGTCTACAACAAAGAAAAGAAACCCGATTTTCATCAAACCGAAATGGAATCATGTCGTCTTTTCTAGGGCGACAATTACACCTTGTAGAATCAGTGATCAACAACAAACGTAGACTGTATTTGGCCATTCTTATTATGTAAGCTTGCTCTTCTTGCTGCTTTGGTTGTGACGGTTTCGGTAGAAATACCAGTTGATGATTCATTGTCAACAATCAGCCCGACAAGTTCGCGGTCTGTTCACTGGCCTTTCATCTGTTAGACTGAGGTTCCTACTGACCTTGTGTTACATTTATGTTTATGAGGTGGGTAGGAAGTAAATACCACAGTTCATCACATTCATCCTACGATTGTGCACACAGACAAGTCAAGGTTTCAATCTCGACAATCAATCTGGCAGAAACTAGGCCATTACAGTAGCCATTTATCTATCGGGCTTAGATATTTATCTTGGGTAGTCCTAGATGGTTCACTCTCCCATTCCTTGCCTCCTCTCATTAGGGTGAAGTAAATTTATTGCTTACTGCCTAAGGCATCCTGACCATGGAATTCTGATGGGGCTGTTCAGGCAATTTAACAAACAGAGTACTCCTTTAGATGTATTAGCTTGACTCTCTCCACCTGTCGACCTGGAAATGCAGTAAGTCTCACTACTGTGTATGTCAATTCACAAAAAGCTCAATAAATGATATTATCCATTTATAATGTGATCGATGATCGATATTGTGATTGATTGTCGATATCTATTGTTAGTACTGATGTTATTGTTATTTGAATGCAAATACAATTTATTTTGACATAATATTGCTTCTTATTTTTTTCAAGTCTTTATTGGTTTGCTTGAAAAATACAATATTTCTCTCCGTCGGTTTTGAAGATAAGTTAGTTTATAAATACTATTAATGTTTTCAATACTTTGTGAATGTTTCAATACTGTGGAATTTAAGAATCAATGTGAAATTTAATTTTTTTAAAAATTCACTTTAAAATGCAATTCTTTTTAAAGTTAATTAAAAATGTAATTCGTTTTAAATTCATAATTAAATCTATTAGTATTTATTTGCTTTCCCATCGGGATGATTTCTGCACTTTCGACAAATATGGGATTTCACGCTTATTTAATGGATCATATACTCAGACATACCATGATCTTTCCATTACCCAATGCAAAAATAATAAATCTCCCTTTTCACATTCTGCCAAATCTCATTGGCTGAGAGCTGACAATTAGTTCATTCCAGAATCTAAATCTTATTACAAAAAAACGAACACTCCAGAAATTTTCAAATATGGCGTCACTCTCTAAAAGAGGCAATCGTTTGAAATAAAATAAACCAAATACAACCATAATAACGAACTGAGACATATCGAGACATGTTCATTAGCCAAAAATTCTTTAATTTTTTACGTTAAATATACTGCAGACGTTAATTGTTCTTATACAGTCATGCTAAATCTTTTGCGTTTACATAGATCGTACATGTTGTTATTAAACACTGTTCTTCAGCCCATACTGATAAGCCATTATTTCATCTTTGTTTAAAGCTAGATAAATCGTTCTTTTTTAAAGTACGATTGACTAAAATTCTTTCTTTATACGCTAAATAATTGTTCTTATACAGTTAAGCTATCGTGCTAATTCGTTTGTGTTTACATAGATAATTTTTTATTTTTTGTATATGTTGCTATTAAATACTGTTTTTCGACACATCGGTACATGCCAATAAGCAATTATTTCAAATATTTTTTTAAAGCTAGATAAATCTTTCTTGTTTTTCAAGTACCATTGACTAAAATTCTTTCTTTATACGCTAAATAAAAAAAAATAAAATAGATAAAGCGAATAATATAGCCGAGATCCTGATTTTGCCGAAACCTTACACAGTGAACTATATAGCTTGACATTTAATCATAACCAGGAATTTACAATTTATATACTTCAACATCTCCTTATGTGTGTGCGCGTCTGTATGTGTGTGCGTGTGTGTGTGTGTGTGTGTGTGTGTGTGCGTGTGTGTGCGCATCCATGTGTGTGTGCGTGTCTCTGTACGATACAAATTAATCTAATACTTGTGTCAACCAGACTCAGCCATAGCAACGCGTGGCCGGACGGGTACATCTAGTAAATAAATAAAAACTCTCCCGTCGATTTCGACGTACGAGGTTCCAACAACTTTTTTTTTAATTTGTTCATGCTTCAGCCTCAGATGACATTTAAATCCTGCAAGAGACTTACAAACGAGTCCACACATAGTAAAAGTGTGTGGATGCAGTGATGCGGTCGACGATATGGTTGCTGACTTTTTAGCTCTTTCCTTTTTTTTTACGCAGATGATTTGAACTGTCAGAATGAGAATAGTGAAGAACCTAAAAATAAAGTGATTTATACTCTTTGCGATCAAAGTACTCGTTCTCAAGACTGCTGTGTGCGATACCGGTGGAAGGCAAATTGCTCTTTAACTTCTTTTTTTTTTACATGGAGTTCACCACTTATCAAGGCCCAATGGCCACTCAGGGATAAGGGTTATTGTGTGTACAGTAATCAAAGGTATAGTGTAGCAATAGTATTGGAGAAGTGGTAAGGTGTCATTACTAAGGGGGGGGCGGTTCATCAGGAATTTGTTTGTGTTGGACTTGAAGACATCCAGGTTGAAGTCGCGAGGGAAACAAGCAAGTGGAACAGCATTTCACAGGCGTGCAGTTCTAAGAAAGAAGCTTTGTTCATGGAATCTACGTTTTGATTTAGGCACAGATAAGGAGTGGGGGAATTATTGATGGTGGTTTCAGCTAGTCGGGTGTTTTTTGAAAAAGATTGGCGAGGGGGGACCAAAGAATGGAGCTCAGACGAGCACTTGCCATGGAAATAACGATAGAACAACGACAGGCTCGCTACGTTTCTTCTGTGGGAAAGAGGTTGCAGGGTAGAGAAAAGGGCATCCCCCACCAAGCCACAAAGTCTATTTTGTACTCTGTCAAGGCAGGATAGGCTGTTTTTAGAAGCTCCCGCCCAGATGTGGCAGCAGTACTCCATCTTTGGACGCACTTGGCTCTTATATAGATAGAGAATTGTCTTTGTACCTCAGTAATACACACACACACACACACAAACGTGTGTGTGTAGGGGCGTGGATCAGAGGCCAAGGAACGAGTTGTATGTTTTGGTTTCGATTCTAGCTGATGGCACCCACGTCATACACATATATATATATAGTTTTGATCTTATTACTATATATTAGGTTCAATATAATAATCGATGGAGAATTGTCTCTATAATAATAAATACGTAATCTGCATGAATTAGAATATCATATTTAAACGTATCTTACGACCGGGAAATGCCGGGCAGTCTACTATTAATATTATAAATTTCAAACTCCATCTACATTTCAATACTTTTCACAAAACTTTAAAATTTAATGCTTTTTAATTTAATGAAAAATACATTTGAAATTCGATACTTTTTAAATTCCATAAAAAATTCAATAAGTTTTAAATTCAGTTCAAAATTTAATATTTTAATCCTTTAAATTCCTTCCTTTTTAATATCGATTGAAAATTTCATACTTTTTAAATTCAATTTAAAATTCAGTTTAAAATTCAATACTTTTTCAATTCAATTTAAAAATTTAATACTTTTTCAATTCAATTAAAAAATTTAATACTTTTTCAATTCAATTTAAAAATTTAATACTTTTTCAATTCAATTAAAAGATTTAATACTTTTTCAATTCAATTTAAAAATTTAATACTTTTTCAATTCAATAAAAAAATTTAATACTTTTTCAATTCAATTAAAAAAATGAAATACTTTTTCAATTCAGTTAAAAATTTAATACTTTTTCAATTCAATATAAAATTCAATACTTTTAAACCCATTGTTAAATTAAGTATTTATGTAAAATTTAATGCTTCATAATTTTAAATGTAATACATTTTCTAAATTACATTTAAAATTGAAAACTTATATAAAATCCAATACTTTATCATGTAAAATACACTATTTACAATTCAATGCTTTATAATATTTGGTATATTATTTTCGATATTCATCATTTTTTTTTAATGTGATTTTACTTAATTATGTTTATTTTAAAGAAAATTGTGTTATTGGGTAGATGGATAATTGCGTAAAACTAAAATGCATGTAATATGCATATGCGTGCACACACGTGCAACTTGAAAAAAGTGAATATGTGCATTTGCATACACGGCCTTATATGTATGTACATGCGCAAGCGTTTCCAAAAATGTATGTATGCACGCATACGTCGACGTTTGTGTGAGAAGGTGTTGGTTTTGAGTGTTAAGTCAATTATACAATGGATTTTTGGCAGAGAGTGATTTCTAGGGGAATAGGATTCGAAATGGAAGGAGGAGAAGGAAGAGGAGGAGGTGGGATGGAGGATGGAGGTTGATTGCAAAAGTCTCTAGTCCTTTGAAGCAAAACCCCACCTCTAGTGTTATTTTTTAATTTTTTTTTTTTTGTGTGTGTGTTTAAGTTGTGGCTATCGTGATTTGGTGCCGACTGCCACTAAAGCAAGCAAAAACTAAAAGAATTCGTGAGGAGCAGGGGGAGGAAGGGGGACAAAGGGGGAAGCATCAAAAGAAACAAAGGGAGGCGTCCAGTGTCGGCTATAACTCTTCTTAGTAATTAGTTGAATTACTAATCAGTTGAGGTCTAAACTTGAAAATTTGTGCAGTATAGTTGGGGGTGGGAAGATAATCATACCTCAGTGATAAGTACAAAGACAGGCACACACACACACACACACAACCCCCCCCCCCAAAAAAAAACCGGGCAAACTCATGTATTCCCACAGACATCTTAAAAGTACGCATCCGGGTTCAGTGAGAACATGGATAGCATTGTGATAACCAATATGGACAATGGCATTGGATTTATTACTATTGGTTATGTATTAATCCCTATGCTAACTCTATGTTAAAGAAAGGGGGTGGTGGTGGATATGTGCTAAACGACAAAGACTAAAATCCTGGGCATGCCATGTTCGAATCCAGTGCATTCCACAGAAACACTTTCATCAAAACCAACACTTGACCTCCATTCTAACATCTTGGGGGGAGGCACCCGGCTTTGCCCAGACATAAAATACGCTTAAATATGATATTTTAATTCGTCCAGATTTCGTATATATCATTATGGAGTCATAATTTCAAAATTAAAAAAGACTATTTAGGTGCCATCAGCTAGAACCGAAACTAAAACTAACATTCAAAGCTGGTGACGTTACCACTGTACCAACGTGACATGTATATCACGTGATTAAAAATCTAAAAAAAAAGTAAATAAAATAACATTAATTAATTACTACCGGAACCTGTGGAAATTCTACAGCAGGCTCTTTCATATATAATATATTGATGTTGTCATTCCGTGGATGTTCAGAGTAAATGGAGACGCCCTGATATTATTGTAGCTCTTTTGTTAAAATTGCAAAAGTATCTATCTAAGCAGGGAAGCCTGGCATAGCCCAGACGTAAAACACGCTTAAATATAATATTTTAACTAATACAGATTTTGTATATATTATTATAGAGTCAATTTTCTATTGTATTTTATATATTATAAAGCTATGATTTCAAAAATAAAAAAAAATATATATTTATATGACTTGGGTGTATAAGCTTAAATTGAAACTGAAATCCAAACTCATGAAGAAAAAAAATATATATGTATACATGTATAACTTGAGTTCCTTCAGCTATAATCGAAACCGAAACCAAAACTTATAAAGAATTCTTAGTAAAATTATTTATTCCAAGAGATAGGAGGTCATAACAATTAAACAACAGTCATTTGGAAGAAAAAAGATTAAGTGTGACACAAAATAAATAACACACGCGCTATCCTATTAATATACAGATTACTAACGGGGGGAGGGGGGATTTACTCAGGCATAAAATACGCTTAAATATGATATTTTAATTTGTCCAGATTTCGTATATGTTATTATAGAGTCGTGATTTCAAAAGTAAAAAACAAAAAATCAGTATTTAGGTGCAATCAGCTAGAATCGAAACCGAAACTGTAATATTCAAAGCTGGTGACGTTACCACTGTACCAACGTGACATGCATATAAAGTGATTAAAAATTAAAAATAAACTAAGATGAATGTACAAAATGTGTAATGATTTAAAAAAAAATTTTTTTACCCATTTTTGAGCCCTTAAAAATAATTTTAATGGGTTAAAGACCCATAAAAGAACGGTCTGAAAAACCCCAATCATTTGAGGGCCCTAGCGCCCCTCTACGACTTTTAGTTTTGGAGGAGATAGAGTTTGAAAATATGGAGACAGACAGACAAACCAATAGACAGACAGATATATAACCGTTTATATATTAGATTTACAGGAACTTATATTTGTTTTTATTTTTATTTTTTATCTTTTGCTGTTGTAGTATGAATATTTAAAAATGAGTTTGTAGCTTTGAATCTCAGTTTTTAATTTTAAAAGGAAAAGACAAATTATCCGTAAATTTTCGTTAAAGGACTGCAACACAACAGCCTTTACTTGAGAGCCAGCACTTATTTATACTAGAAAAAACTCTGACCTTTTGGGTCACCCATCGACCTTAGGTTAAATCCAATTTTTTATAAGGAAATCACCATTTTTCAAGGCCCGAGAATAAGGGTTAACGAATGTAAGGTGGTAGTTTAGTAATCGTTAATGGTGTAAATTGGGTAGAATTTGATTATTTATGGGGACGACTCAACAAGAACTTGTTTACATTGGACTTGAAAGCTACCATATTGTAGTTGGCTAGGAAGCAGGCAGTTCTAGGAAAAAATTTTTGTTCATGGAAACTGCGTTTAGATTTAGGCACAGATAGAGAGTGAGGGAAATTATTGATAGTGGTTGTAGCTAGTCGAGTGGTTTTTGTAAAAGTTTTGCGAGGAGGGACCATGGATTGGGTCTCCGACGAGCACTTGTTATGAGAATAAGGATAGAACAAAGAGAGGCCCGCAACGTCTTTTCTGTGAGAAAGAGTTTGCAGGGAATGGAAAAGGGCATCACTTACTAGATTTTGAAGCTGGTTTTGAACTTTAACAAGGCACAAAACAAATGATTTGAAATATTTGGATTATTTGGATTCTTCGGACTATTGTTCTTATCACAACATTTTATTCAATGCAACCGACGACCTTCTTTGAGTGTATCTTGTTGAATGCGCGAATCTGTATGGAATTTCGAACATAATCCTTTTTTTGATTCACCATGGTAGCATGCTCTGGTTCCATCAACCATTATAAAGTTACATTCTTCTGGAGGTTGAAGGTTCAATCCTTAGTGCAGGCACCACTCAAAATACAATAATGAATTACTTAGACTTCGACCCAATCATGGTTGACTGTATGATAGCATGCTATCCCCTTGCATTAAATAAAGGGATCCGTTCAAAATTCTGTTCACATTTCCCAGTTTGACAGAAAGATATTTGAGTTCAACAAGATACACCTGAAGAAGGTCGGAGGTTACACCGACCAAAATGTTGTGAAAATAACTCTCAAGATGAGAACAGTAGTCCAAAGAATCCAAATAATACGAATAATCAATCCTTATCTGAAAAATAATTTTCAGAAAAGTATACAGAATTTATTTATTTTTTTATTTTTCTATTTTCAGAATCTCTCGAAAAAATGTTTAGGCGACAATAATTCTATCAATTCTTATATCCTTTATATAATTAACAAAAAAAGAAAAAAAGATGGAGAAAAATATATTTCGAACAGAACCCTTTTATTACTTCATGTGAATTCTGCCCAGATTCCCGAGTTCGATAGAAGAAACATTTCAGATACCCTTGAAGAAGGTCGGAGGTTACATTGACCGAAACGTTGCGAAAATAGCCTCAAGATAAGACCAAAAGTCTGAAGAATCCAAATAATGCGAATAACTAATCCTCATCTCCAAAATTCAGAAACACTTCATTTCATTTCGTTTCATTATTGTAAGATGTGGACGGCATACAAACAAGTTAATGTTTTTTTGTTAATAATGTCAGCATTACTTATGGTAACGGAATCAGATTTTTGTTCTACTTTAAAAATCTTTTAAAATTTAATTCCACAACATGACCGAAATAAATCATTAATAGAATTCACAATCCTTCCTGCAATTCAACCATATTTGGTGCCAGCGATCTTCAATATATAGCTGATTTGTACACAAAGTTTCAGTTTTTAATGTCAAACAGTCTTTGCTGCTCAATTATAGACAAGGACATTTTGATGATCGTCTCATCAGGAGAACGTGTGTTCCTTAAAGGACTTCACACTTAACATGGGATTTATCACTTATCAAGGCTCGAAAGCCACTCAGGGATAAGTGTTAAAGAGTGTACGGTAGTCACTGAAACAATGGTGTATTAATAATGATAGAAATGGGGTAAAAATGGATTATTAAGGTGGCGGTTGAATAAAAACTTGTTTACATTGGGCTTGAAGACGATCATATTGTAGTCAGCTGGAAAGCAGGTTAGTGGAATAGAGTTCTATAGGCGGGTGATTCCAGGAAAGAAACCCTGTTCATGGAATTTGCATTTAGATGTAAGCAGAGATAGACAATGAGAGAAACTGTTGATGCTTGTTGTAGCTAGACGAGTGCTTTTTGTGAAAGTTTGGCAAGGGGAGAGTGCATAGATTGAAGCTCAGACGAGTATTTGGAGAGGACCATCACAGGCAAAAACCGATTAATACCAAGAGATAAGTGTGCTGGAGTTATTGACTATTTTGCATGTTATATGCCGATGTACCACTAAATTGCAAGAAAACAATAATTATATAACATTAAAAACTGAATCTTGCATTTTTTTAGTCACTCACTCTGAGGATTGAACCTTCAATCTCCAGGAACGTAATTTTTAGAACTTTTTTTTTTCAAGTACTTTATTCATTTCACTGCGGGTCCGTTGTGGATGAAGAACTTTCGTGCAGATTCAAGAGTTCAGCATAACAATTCCCGAGTTTGACGAGATGCACCTGAAGAAGGTCGGAGATGACACTGTCCGAAACGTTGTGAAAATAACATTCAAGACGAGAACATTAGTCAAAGGAATTCAAATAACACGAATATTTTATCGTATTAGTATATTTTTTTTTATAAAATACTCAAAGCTTCTTGAGACTCTCTTTCTCTGTGTGTGTGTATATATATATATATATATATATATATATATATATATATATATATATATATATATATATATATATATAATAAAAATTACAATTAAATTTACCAAAATGATCCAAGATGGTAAAATTAAAGTATATTATAAATATTAAAGAATTAATATTTATAAAATTATGTCAGCCAGATGTAAAAGCTCGATAAAACCAAATAGGAAAAAGAGCTTATAATATGAGCAAACAGTTAATAAAAAAATGTTAAAAAACACTTTGAAATGAGTTAAAAACATATTTAATCTGAAAAGGAAACACTAGATAAATGGATGAATTTATCCAGTGTTTCCTTTTCAGATTAAATATGTTTTTAACTCATTTCAAAGTGTTTTTAACATATTTAATTAACTGTTTGCTCATATATATATATATATATATATATATATATATATATATATATATATGTGTGTGTATGTATATATTTCTGTAGAAATATATTTTCTTATTATATATCAATCCTTATATAAGAAGCTCAATGTAATTACAGAGCAATATAGGGGATAAATGGCAAAAAACTATATTCCAAAATTCATGATGTTGATCACCTTATAATTTATTCCTCTAATTCAGTTGACTTGTACAATTCTTGACAGTATCTGTTTCGTAGTGCAAAATCAATCACTTAATTATTATATCAATCAGTGAATCTATTATGCCCTTAACTCATCAGAAGAAATAGCAACAATCAATCCGTCAAAAGGAATAAAAATATGATTTGACATGGTAAAAATCCGAAAATTAGAATTAGAAAAATTATATATACTAGCAAAAGTACTCGTCGTTGACTGCGCTCAAAAACAGCGTACAGAAAATGGACTCTGATTTATGAAAGTATGATAGGTTATGAAAAGGAAGGGCTGTAAAGAGATAGCTTCGAATTTGGGGGTATCAAAACCAAAGCAAAATATGATGAAAGTAAAAATAAAATAGATAAACCACATAATTTATTATACCATACCTGTTCACACTGAAACACTTATCACAATATTCTCTGGATCTATATTAAAAAAACTTGTTAAACTTTGTGACATATTTCCATTCTATGGAGGTCATGCGCAAACGAACACCCCATAATTTTATTATACCATATTTCTTCAAACTGAAACATAATTATCAAAGTATACTTACGCAGATAGATATGAAAAGTCTTTATTAAAGTTTGTGCCTATTTCCATTCTATGGAGGCCAGGCGTGAACGAAGACCCCACAATTTTATTATACTATCCTTATTTAAGTTAAAACATACTTATCAAAGTATTCTTATGTACATCTATATCAAAAACACTTGTAAACGTTTTTTTTTAATTTTTACATTTTTTATTTCCATACTTTGTGGGCCAGGCACGTACGCAGACCCCACAATTTTAATGAACCACCGTTCTGCCAGATCAAACATGCCCATTCCTGTGTCTCGATACATCTTCTATCATTATATGTGATTAGTTTTCTATAATAGTCAACCATATAGGAGCCTATTCGTGACCAGCCACACACACAGATGTTCAGCTAAATATATATATATATATATATATATATATATATATATATATATATATATATATATATATATATATATATAATTTACATATAAAAATTGAGGATGGAATTTTGTTTATAAAATATTGGATAAAAGAAACTCTTTCCCATTTCAAATAATTCGTATGCCGCATAAAGATAGTATCTGACCTGTATTTATGTTTTATGGAACCATTATATCAGTTTTTGAGAATAGCTCGCGTTATCTTAAAATTAATAGATTTTATAACCCCCAGTTTCTAGCTTAGTAATAAGGATGATAAAACAAGGCGTGGATAAAACTAAAATATTTAAACAGTTAAAGCATTTGTTCGTGAACCTGATGCTTTTGAATCGTTTAAAATCAATCAGAACATATTAATAAAGTAATCTATATAATGTTTTATATATATAAAAAATGTGTGTGTGTGTGTGTGTGTGTGTGTGTGTGTATATATATATATATATAAAAAATAAAAAATTGTATTTATTTTTTATTTATTTATTCATTAATTTATTTATTTGTTCCATTTAGTGTCTTTTAATAACTCTTGCTGACATTTTCTTAAGTAATAACCTGTACATTTCAGTTGGCCTCTTTTTTGCCCTATATTTTTCGCGCCTTTTAACGTTATCTTGTCTGGGTCATTTTTACATTTGCTTTTCTATTTTATATTTAATTCTATCACCATTTAATCTTTTTTTTTTCTTTTCTTCTCCACTGATTTTTCTTTGTCTCAGCAGCCGTGTTAAACGCATACTTTATTTTTCTTTTATTTTTATTGGAATTTTTCCCCTTTTCCTTGTACATATTTGTGAATTATTCCACGGATTTCGGCCTTTTGGATTATTTTGGACCATCTTCCAATTAGGCGATTTCCTTGGATTTTATTTGTGCAGATGGAAATTTAAGTAACTTTCTTGGATTTACATTTTTGGCTTTTACCGTCATTGGATACTTTACCTTTCACCAGACTATTCATTCATGTGAAATCACCTTTTTCTTCACCCTATTCCCTCTGCTTCATTTTTTGTTATCAAGTAAGATCTTTGACTTACTTGCAGTTTCATCAAATACTTTTGCATGCAAAATCCGATCCCGAATTTTGTAATTCCTACCCTCTGATTAGAAGGAAAGTATTTCTTCAAAACTTTGTGGATTAACGACTATCCACTTATTAAGTGTTTCCTTTTCAGATAAAATATGTTTTTAACTCTTTTTCAAAGTGTTTTTTAACATGTTTTATAAACTATTTCTCATATATATATATATATATATATATATATATATATATATATATATATATATATATATATATCACATTTTTAATGTGTGTAATATATAATATATACACACATTTTTGGAGAATGCAAATATAAAAAGAACTAATAATAGTAGGGGCGATAAGTAGCAAAATGGATTAATCTTCTAAATACAAGAATGGTAAATTAAAAAAATGTATCCATTTTAAATTTGGAGACAGGGACAAATTTCACAGGTAACATGAATAGTTTAGCCAAATTAATAATGAGTAGGTAACTAGATCCAATATCTGGAATGTTGTTTGTTCTTGTGATTAAGGGAGGTGGTGTTTGATCAACACTGCTGGAAAGCCATAATTTAATATACTGTTTTGTTCTTAAATTCCCGAAACACTGTTTCGGGGATTTAATTGTAAACAACTGATGATCTTTTAAATTAACATTACTACTATAGTGAATTCGAGAGAGCAAGTTGATGGCAGGTGATTAAATGACTTACTGACTAAATAGTTTTCCAACGAATGATAAAAAAATATATAAAAAATTAAATTTTTTTATATATAATTTTAAAGGTTAAAAAATTCCAAGATTGAAGCCATATTTTATTCGTACTGACTTCAGCGTCTAAAAAAAATCGCTGTTTAGAAACAATTACTTTCTACTAAATATAGCAATAAAAAAATAAAATAAAGAAAAAATATCTGACTACACATCAATAGTTGTTGTTTCACTACGTTTCGGCCAACTTAGTCTCTGGCCTTCTTCACGTGGTTAACCATGACGGGATAGGAATGCTAAATCTTGTAACTGTATCCCCATATTCATAATTGTTCTCTCAACTCTGGCGCAATGGATAAAGATGTTGAGTCTCTACTGTTTCATGTGAACATTGTCTAAAGATAGCGGTTTCAATCCTACCCAAGCAGGCCAATGGATTAGTTGGCGAAAACGTGGTGAGACAACAATTATGGAAGATACAGTTAATGGAGATAAAATAACATAACTCAACGTTTAAAAGATGAAGGAGAATCTGGTTGAACACTCGAATATCTCCTATAGAATTTTAGTGTTAGATTCAGAAAAAGACCTCTTGATTTATGAGAACTAGTTTACTGAAGTAAAATGAAAACATACAAGTTACCGTTAGCGTATGGAGCGATGCTCTTTGTGTAAACAAATTGAGCTTAGGTATTTGGACAATGTCAAAACATTGTTATTCACTGTCCGCATAGCAGCAGCCGTATAGCACAACGGTTAGAAGCTCCAACTGTTATTTGGACAGCCGGATTTCGATCCTAGCTTGAGGTCGTTGCTTGTCTAGCCGCACTGATGAGCTGTGAAACAGCGAAACAGTACTGTATGTGGATGACTATATATATATATCAGGCTGCTCGGCGTAGCTCTTTCGTAAAATACGCATAAATATTATATTTTAATTCATAAAGAAACTGAGATACGCGCATGTGTGTATTATGTTTTTTCTTGATAATTTCTAATTTACCACTTTTTGTTTGCGTTTGTTTCTTTGTTTTTTTTTTTCAAATATTATTCATGGCGTTTTACATTCGAATAAACTCTTCATATATATATATATATATATATATATATATATATATATATATTTCAATATTTTGGCAGCAAGTCATTATTCAAGCACGTCTGATTGAACACGACAGAGTTATTCTTTTTTTCCGATCTTTCTGGATATCTTTTCCATTTGCCGAGTGGTCTTTTTAATTTCTGTAGACATGTTATATAAAATGGCGCCCAAAAGTTGTTGTTCGGCCATATTCTTCTCAAGCGCTTCCTTTCGGTGCGTTCGATTATCATCAGGAGCGATTGTTGTTGTTTTCTTTTTCTTTTCTTTTCCTTTGAGGCTTGGTGTATTTTTATTATTATTTTTTATAATTAGCTATAAAGGTGGGCGGAGGAAGGTTGAGGGCGAATTATTTTTATTTATTTATTTATTTTTTTAATTTCGATTTTCCTATTTTATATTTTATTAATTTAGTTTCTTGTTAGTTATTAAATACTGTTAGTGTATTTGTCCCGGTGTTAAATGAGATCCGGTTTAAAAAGGACTGTAGTTTTTACACACACACACACACACACACACACACACACACACACACACACACACACACACATATATATACTAGCAAATGTATCCGGCGTTGCCTAGTATTAAACGTAACGTTACATTCTTTAAAAAAAAGTAAAATAAAAAGACATGTGCATGCGGGTATTGTTTTTTCTAAATAGTAGACTTTTTGTCAGTAAAAAAAAAAAATACTCAAGCTGAGATCGAAACCAAAACCGAAAAACAGTGAGTCAAGTACGATAACCATTAAGCCAGCTCTACACGAGCTTTAAAAAGTGTTTTCAGACCTACTTCTTCTTAACATAAGGAATCTGTCACGTGAACCATTCACGCATGCATATTCATGAAACAGTTGACCCCTGAACAGCCCTTTTTCTGGATGAAAACACATAAAAAAGTTTTCCACACATCTGAATACCCTATATACCAAATTTCAAGTTTGTAGATAAAAAAATTCGTTGAGTATTTAAGTAGAGAACTGTCATCACACATGTTACATGATAAGGGCTGTCCCCTGTTCATGTAAGTATAAAAATAGAGAGATTAGTTAAAATGAAAATAAGAGAAAGCAGAAATCGAACCCTGGACATAAGTTTTAAAGAACAATAGGTTTAAATGGAATGTCCAGTAAATTGTTAATTCGGATGAAATAAATAATAAATAAACTATTCAATTGTTAAAAGAATGTGGATAATAAAATATGGGTTAAATAAATTAGATATGTAGGTTGAATTCCTTTGTGGAAACAACACAAGAAAAAATAGGTTATTGGGAAATCAATGTCGGAAACGTGCAAAGTCGCGCATGTTGAAACACGTGAATTTTGCTCACGTGGCCGGGATGCATGGATTTCTCAATATAGGAAGTGAGAGTTAGTTGGTCGGGGAGACGGTCAGTGAGAAAACTCAGAGACAGGCGGACGTCATAGTTTGATTTGTTCCATTTGTGAAAAAACTGATATTTTACATTTCTTAAATGCGATAATCACGATGGTATAATTAATTTGACCGGAAAATAATTGTTTAGCTGTTGCCCCCCCCCCCTCAAAAAGAAAAAACAAAAAAATAAAAATAAAATAAAATAACAATGTTAAACTTGGAAACTGTTGGCCGCCCCCCAAAACGAAAATAACGATGTCAAACTTTCCAGACAGATCGAAAACAATGTAAACAGAAAAAAGAAAAATCTGAGGGAACGAAACGAAATAAAACGGAAATGATTTAATCTATAGTTAAAAAAAATGGAAAGAATCTGTTGGTATATTGTGACGGTACCACGAGCCTGTTTGTTGACGAGAACTTTCCTGTACGGTACCAAGGTTGGAGTTCTCAGAGAAAATCCCAAGGCCGGGCACGCGTTTTAAGAAAAAGAAAAGTTTGACGGGTACCGACTGCAAATTATGCGGTCTCTATGGTACAGTGTCCAGGTTCAGACCAGAATCGTCGTGGAATATACTCGAGGCATTCACGGGCGGCAATGTAAGGCAAACAAAAGAGACACAAGTATGAGAGTTATTAAATCAACAATTTATTTAAACAAATTGAACCGGGTAAAATGTAACTACGAAAACAGAACATGCAACTGAAATCATAACTGAAATAACATGAAAAAAAAAGAATAAAAGAATATATACATGCAGACAATGATTTGGGACAAGGAGAGGGGGGTGAGTGATATTTCGATTGTCTTAGGAAGGTTCTTTTTGTTCTCTTCGATGAGAATCAACGAGATATGAGTGACACTCAGAGAGGGGGGGGGTCACACTGAAAGTCTCAAGATATAGAAATAGTTTTTCCCTCTTTCCTCTATTTTTTTATTTTCTTTTCTTTCCCCCCTTTTTTTTCTTCTTCCTTTTTTTCTTTTTTTATAGTCAATGATATGTTACTTATGGGCCGATCAACAGGGGGGGGATTCAGCATTTAGGAAAAAAACCTTAGTTCGAGGGTTGCTTTTCTTTTCCCCATTTTTTTTTCTTTTTCTTTTTCCCTTTTTTCATGGGGCATTCAACAGTTCACATAATTGATCGAGCAAAAACAATTTAGAAAGAGTTACTTAACTTCTTTTGTTGAGTCGACGTTCAATTCACCCGAAGCTTCTTTCCCTTTTATGAGGTGCTGGTTTGAAGGATCGATTCTCGTAAATTCCAATCCATTTATGCTAAGGTGGATATATGTTATTCCTTATCAGCACGGCGTGAATTCCAATCGATTAGTGCCAAGGTGGGTATATATTGTTCCTTTGTGGCACGATACGAGTCGACGAGATGTTTTTCTTTTTTTTTTTTTTCACCATGCAAATCAACCGCGGTGTTTCCATTTTTCGAGCAGAATGCCCCCACACATGTTTCCGTGTCCACCGCCTTCGTCGAACTGCCTTGATTCTCCCGCGTTTTTCTTGTTGGCGACAGTTGAAGGTCATTGCGTGGGTGTAGAAATCTAGGTCGCTCGGCCAGCCTCATTTTGACTCCGTCTGCTAAGGATTGGGTGTGGGAAGGGGTGTCTTCTTAATTGATATATATGAAAGGTGTGAAAATGTTTCCCTTAACACCTTCCTCCATAAGAGAAAAAAAAAGAGAATTGTTCTTCTTTTTTTTTATATTTATATGTATTTAAAATAAAATTACTCGTATGAGACAAGAAAATAATATTTGAGATTAAGGACACCAACTTGTGTCACTCTAAAGAAATGATGTTCGTGGAGTTTCCATCACTTTTTCCTACAGCTATTTTATGAATTTTCCCCCCGCCCCTTTTCTTCCCTTTCTGTTTCGAATCTACGTGATAAGGCGTCCGCTATTACGTTATCCCGACCCCTTACGTGTCTGATGTCTAGGTCGAATTCCTGCAATATGAGACTCCAGGAGAGTACTTGCCGGTTTTTATTTTTCATTCTATTGACGTATATCAATGGGTTGTGGTCTGTGTATAGGATAGTCGGGCCATGCACCGAGGATACATAGACTTCAAAATGAGATAAACTCATCACTAACGCCAAAGCTTCCTTCTCTATTGTGGAGTAGGATTTTTGAAACTTGCTCAGTTTCTTTGAGTAGTAACTGACTGGGTGTAGTTGATCATCCTCCCCCATTTGTAACAGTACTCCTCCTATCCCGCTATTGCTGGCATCTACCGCCACACTGAAGGGTTTGTCAAACGATGGAGCCTTTAACACTGGCTCGCTGCTTAACATTAGCTTGATCTTCTCAGCTGCTTCTTGACATTCGGGTGTCCATTGAAATCGCTTGTGCTTTTTCAACAGCTCTGTCAGTGGCGCAGTGAGACATGCAAAATTCCTGCAGAACCGGCGGTAATACCCTGCCATGCCCAGGAATCTCCTTAAACTCCTAACATTTTTTGGTATGGGATAATTCTTTATCTCTTCTACTTTGGCCTTTGCTGGGGTGATCTTCCCATGGCCAACCACATGCCCTAGATATTTGACCTCGGCCTGGCAGAACTCTGTTTTAGCTAAGTTTATGGTTAATTCGGCTGTTCTTAACCTCTTAAATACTTTTTCAATTGTTTCGATATGTTCTGCCCATGTGTCATTGTAAATGACTATGTCATCGACATATGTATCTACGTTTTTAATCCCAGCAAGGCATGTGTTCATCAGTCTTACAAATGTTGCTTGGGAATTCTTCATCCCAAATGGCATTACGCGATATTGGTATGCTCCTGCTGGGGTTACAAACGCCGATATTTGCTTGGCTCTCTCGGTTAGAGGCACTGCCCAGTATCCCTTAAGAAGGTCGCATTTGGTAATGTATTTGGCATGTCCTATCTTATCTATACAGTCGTCTATTCATGGCATAGGGTATGCGTCTGCCTTGGTTATCGCGTTCACTCTGCGATAATCTGTACAGAATCTCACTGTTCCGTCCGGTTTATCGACCAGCACGCACGGTGATGCCCATTCACTTTGACTGGGCTCTATTATCTCGTGTTCGAGCATGTAGTCTATCTCCGTTTTCATTATCTCTAATTTCTTCGGACTTATGCGATACGGATGTTGTTTAATTGGTTCGCTCTCCTTTAGCTCAACGTCGTGCACTATTGCTCTTGTGCGCGTAGGTGCGTCAGCAAATAGGTCGCTATATTCTGTTACCATTCCTTGTAACTTTTGCCCTTCTTTCGGCGGTAAGTGTGCAAGTTTGCACCCTAGGTTACTCATTATCTCTGAATTCTTTAACTTAATGGGTGGGTCCTTTTCTACAGGAAGATCTCTTTCGGGGTACTCATCACTTACAGCTTCATTGTGACACCGTGCTGTCAATATTGATTTTTCTCCCGCCCTCCTGAAATATTTTTTCATCATGTTCACATGACATACTTGAGTTTTGTTTCTACGCTTGGGGGTAGATATCTTATACTTTAGTGGGCTTATCTTTTCAGTAATTGTGTACGGTCCCTGATATTTCGACTTGAATGGTTGACCATTCAGGGGTATGAGTACTAACACTTCCTCTCCTTCTTCGAACTTTCTATCTACTGCCTTTTTATCGTATGTGGTCTTCATGACCCTCTGACTACTTTCTAGGTGGGTCTTAGCTAACTTCCGTGTTTTGGCTAAGGTTTGTCGCATTTTAGTGACGTAATCCGTCATATTATTTGGCAAGGGTTCATCGCTGACCCATTTCTCTTTTATCATTTTTAATGGTCCTCGTACCTGATGACCGAAGACTAGATCGAAGGGACTGAACCCCAACGGGTCTTGGACGGCTTCTCGAGCTGCGAAAAGCACAAATGGGATCCCCTGATCCCATTCGGCATCGTGTTCCATACAATAGCCCCTGAGCATGGTTTTCAGGGTGGTGTGGAAGCGTTCCAGAGCCCCCTGCGATTGAGGGTGATAAGCGCTGGATTTTATGTGGGTGATTCCCAGTTGCTCCGTAGCCTGCTCGAATAGCCTCGACGTAAAATTAGATCCTTGGTCTGTCTGTATGGTTCTGGGTAGCCCCATTTTAGTGAAAAAGTTTATCAGGGCATCTACCACCTTTTTCGTTGAAATGTTGCGCAGTGGGATCGCCTCTGGAAACCTTGTGGACGCGCACATTATAGTTAATATAAATGTGTGTCCTGTTTTGGTTTTGGGTAGCGGTCCTACACAGTCCACTATTACCCTACTAAACGGTTCTTCCACTGCCGGTATAGGTTGGAGTGGGGCCGGGGGAATATTCTGGTTGGGTTTTCCAGTCTTTTGACACGTCCCACAAGTTCTACAGTACGTTTTGACATTTCCCACGATTCCTGGCCAGTAGAAATGTCTGGTCAACTTTTCTAGGGTCTTGTTGACACCTAGGTGGCCCGCCAGTGGTATCTCCTGTGCCACTTTCATGATATCCTCTCGATACATGTCGGGTACCATTACTTGTTCCCGCACAGTATCTCCCGACTCTCCCTTTGTCTTGGGGGCATTCCATTTCCTCATTAGTACGCCCCTATTGAGGAAATATTGACTTTTTGATTTGTTAGGATATTCTTCTCCAACCCGACAGAATAAGGGTTTTAGGTGGCCGTCATTCTGTTGCTCCTTGATCAGCACTTGTCGTGGCACGGGTAAACAAGGTTAGGGTGTTACCACCGGTCTCGGTTGCTTTTCCCCTGACGGCTTGTCTTCTACATTTCCCCTCTCTATCGCTCTACTTCTTGTGGTCACCCCTATGGGTTTCCCGTCTTGATACTTCGCGATGTCATTTCCTAGTATCATGGCTACCCCTGTCATTGGTAATTCGTCAATTACGCCTACAGTTATTTCTCCTGAGCCCCAATCCGACACTAAGTGGACTTTAAATAGTGGAATCGTTATAGGTCTGTTTCCTATGCCCCTTATCGTGGTCGCTCTACCTGCGGCTCTTGTCGCTTCTTTAGGCATGCATCCTCTTTTCACTAGGGATTGGGATGCTCCCGTGTCCCTGAGAATGTTAATGGGTTCCCCTTGACCTTCCTTATCTCGCGCGATATATCCTTTCGATATGGAGGGTTCGTACGTTTCATCTATTCCCTGAGATATCGCCCCTTGTGGTTTGGCTGGGGTATTCCGATTCATCTCCGTGAATCGTTTCGCCTGACACTTCGCAGCTACATGACCTGGCTTCCCACAGTTGAAGCATACTATAGGTCTCGCTTCCCGTCCCAGTACTGGTCGGTTGGTTGTGTTGAGGGGATTTCTGATGGGTACTCGTGGATTTTCGTACAGCGTCTTTACTGCACAATGTTCCCTGACCTGTGACTGCATGGGTCCCTGTAGTTTTGCCCTGCTTCTCTTGTGAGTCAATATGTATTCGTCGGCTGCCGTGGCTATATCGATTGCTGTTTCAGCCTTTTTGTCGGTCAGGTGTATCCTCATGTCATCGGGTATGCAGTTTTGAAATTCCTCAATTAACATGAGTTGTTTCAATTTGTTGAAGTTACCCTCTATGTTTTTGGCATTGCACCACCGATCAAAATAATTCTCTTTGAGTTTAACGAACTCTGCGTAGGTTTGTCCCTCGCTTTTCTTTGAGTTTCTGAACTTCTGTTGATAAGCTTGTGGGACGAGTTCATAACTTTTGAGAATTGCTTCTTTTACTATCTCGTAATCGGCACAGTCTTCCGTTGGAAGTGCCGCATATGTCTTTTGGGCCTTACCGCTTAATGCCGTTTGTAACAGCATTGCCCAACACTCTTGTGGCCAGCCCATATTTAGGGCGGTTCTCTCGAAGTGCGCAAAGTAATCGTCCGCCTCCTTTTCTACAAATTTTGGGACCAATCGCACTTGTTTAGTTATGTCGAATCTGTTTTGTCTGACTTGCTGTGGCTGGTGAGCTATACTTAATTCGCTCATCCTAATCTCTTGCTCGATTCGAGCTTTTTCTACCTTGGCTTTCGCCATTATTCGGGCTTTCTCTAGTTCGACCTGATCAGGAGTCATGGTCGTTTTCTCCGCCGGTAAATCTTCCAGCACTTCTTCATCGAAGCGGTCATTGTCTACCATGTGCTCAGCTATTATTCTCATTAACTGGCTTTTCCTCATAGCTCCCCTAACCTCTAGGTCTAATTTCTTTCCTATTACTATTAGATCATCTTTTTTTTAATCTATATAATTTATCTGGGGATGGATTTTTAAGGAATTCGTCGGTGTCCGTCATTTTGCCTTACGTCCGTGTATAATGCACAAGTACGTTCACGAGGATTTTTTTTTTATTCAAGCAAGGAAATTACACTTGCTTGGTGTATAACTGATCTCCGGAGAGCCCCCATGTGACGGTACCACGAGCCTGTTTCTTGACGAGAACCTCCCTGTACGGTACCAAGGTTGGAGTTCTCAGAGAAAATCCCAAGGCCGGGCACGCGTTTTAAGAAATAGAAAAGTTTGACGGGTACCGACTGCAAATTATGCGGTCTCTATGGTACAGTGTCCAGGTTCAGACCAGATTCGTCGTGGAATATACTCGAGGCATTAACGGGCGGCAATGTAAGGCAAACAAAAGAGACACAAGTCGACACGGGTATGAGAGTTATTAAATCAACAATTTATTTAAACAAATTGAACCGGGTAAAATGTAACTACGAAAACAGAACATGCAACTGAAATCATAACTGAAATAACATGAAAAAAAAAGAATAAAAGAATATATACATGCAGACAATGATTTGGGACAAGGAGAGGGGGGTGAGTGATATTTCGATTGTCTTAGGAAGGTTCTTTTTGTTCTCTTCGATGAGAATCAACGAGATATGAGTGACACTCAGAGAGGGGGGGGTCACACTGAAAGTCTCAAGATATAGAAATAGTTTTTCCCTCTTTCCTCTATTTTTTTCTTTTCTTTTCTTTCCCCCTTTTTTTTCTTCTTCCTTTTTTTCTTTTTTTTATAGTCAATGATATGTTACTTATGGGCCGATCAACAGGGGGGATTCAGCATTTAGGAAAAAAACCTTAGTTCGAGGGTTGCTTTTCAGTTACTACTCAAAGAAACTGAGCAAGTTTCAAAAATCCTACTCCACAATAGAGAAGGAAGCTTTGGCGTTAGTGATGAGTTTATCTCATTTTGAAGTCTATGTATCCTCGGTGCATGGCCCGACTATCTTATACACAGACCACAACCCATTGATATACGTCAATAGAATGAAAAATAAAAACCGGCAAGTACTCTCCTGGAGTCTCATATTGCAGGAATTCGACCTAGACATCAGACACGTAAGGGGTCGGGATAACGTAATAGCGGACGCCTTATCACGTAGATTCGAAACAGAAAGGGAAGAAAAGGGGCGGGGGGAAAATTCATAAAATAGCTGTAGGAAAAAGTGATGGAAACTCCACGAACATCATTTCTTTAGAGTGACACAAGTTGGTGTCCTTAATCTCAAATATTATTTTCTTGTCTCATACGAGTAATTTTATTTTAAATACATATAAATATAAAAAAAAAGAGGAACAATTCTCTTTTTTTTTCTCTTATGGAGGAAGGTGTTAAGGGAAACATTTTCACACCCTTCATATATATCAATTAAGAAGACACCCCTTCCCACACCCAATCCTTAGCAGACGGAGTCAAAATGAGGCTGGCCGAGCGACCTAGATTTCTACACCCACGCAATGATCTTCAACTGTCGCCAACAAGAAAAACGCGGGAGAATCAAGGCAGTTCGACGAAGGCGGTGGACACGGAAACATGTGTGGGGGCATTCTGCTCGAAAAATGGAAACACCGCGGTTGATTCGCATGGTGAAAAAAAAGAAAAAAGAAAAACATCTCGTCGACTCGTATCGTGCCACAAAGGAACAATATATACCCACCTTGGCACTAATCGATTGGAATTCACGCCGTGCTGATAAGGAATAACATATATCCACCTTAGCATAAATGGATTGGAATTTACGAGAATCGATCCTTCAAACCAGCACCTCATAAAAGGGAAAGAAGCTTCGGGTGAATTGAACGTCGACTCAACAAAAGAAGTTGAGTAACTCTTTCTAAATTGTTTTTGCTCGATCAATTATGTGAACTGTTGAATGCCCCATGAAAAAAGGGAAAAAGAAAAAGAAAAAAAAATGGGGAAAAGAAAAGCAACCCTCGAACTAAGGTTTTTTTCCTAAATGCTGAATCCCCCCCTGTTGATCGGCCATAAGTAACATATCATTGACTATAAAAAAAAGAAAAAAAGGAAGAAGAAAAAAAAGGGGGAAAGAAAAGAAAATAAAAAATAGAGGAAAGAGGGAAAAACTATTTCTATATCTTGAGACTTTCAGTGTGACCCCCCCTCTCTGAGTGTCACTCATATCTCGTTGATTCTCATCGAAGAGAACAAAAAGAACCTAAGACAATCGAAATATCACTCACCCCCCTCTCCTTGTCCCAAATCATTGTCTGCATGTATATATTCTTTTATTCTATTTTATATATATATATATATATATATTTATATTTATATATATATATCAGGATAGAATTTGAGTGTCTACTACGTACCATCTTTGGGTGTCTAAGATCTCTCTGTATAAGGGTTTGTTAAGGTGACCTGGCATGACACTACTTCCCCTTACAAGTAAACCTTGACGAAATATTCAACATGAATTAGTATTTAAAATTCAAATAAGATTCTCCTTATACATTTACATGTGCAGGCTGTCTGAAGATATTGACTTCCTGAGACGAAATGCACCTAACATTGATGCTTTTTGTTTTTCTACTTCCTTTTGCAAATCTAAAAACAACAACCTACTGTTTTCCCCTTTTCCTTCTTCCCCTTTCCCCTTCTCCCCCACTTCCTGACTGATTTCTTAACTTAAAATGTACCAAACATTAATACTATAACCCTTTTCCCTCTCCCATTGCAAAACTTATTCATGTTCTGCAGGGCAGGAAACAAAAAACGATAAAATCCACTATAAAACAACCAAACCAAACACTACAAACTAGCGATTGAAGATACAAAGAGCTTGAAGAATAAAAGCCTACAAAATAACTGGATGCAACATGAATGCTATTTCAAAAACAACTGGATTCGGCATTAATTACTCCAAAAAGGGTTATGTAATGCCGCAAAACAATCAAACCAAACTCTACAAATAAATATTTGAAGATATAAAGAACTTAAAGCATAAAAACTGTTTCCAAAATAGCTGGATTCAGCATTAAGTAACCCGAAAAGGGTTGATATGCCGTAACAACCAAACCAACCAAACCAAACCATTTACATGCACGAAGGATAATCTCGATTAAACACGCGGATATTTATGTATATTATTATAGAATTCAAATTTTAGCCTCGGAATGGGGGGGGGCGCTTTATTTCTGAGAACATAGCGAAGTAAAATGAAAACTACATGAAATCAGAAAACACATGTATAGGCACCATTATATCCATCACTGGAATTGAAAAATCCTCAGAAATTCCAATTAACTCTTTGATTGTTAAGTAATTCATTTCTCCTTAGCAATTTCTTCAATTTCTAATGCAATCCAAACGGGTGTTACTTTGCAATATGAACATTTCAGAGTTGTAGGGGAAGGGATGGAGATGCTGACAACGGGGAAGCTGGGTAATAATAATTTGAAAAAAAAAAAGTTTTAAAATAAAAACATAATAGTATAAAATGTAATATTTTTTCGACCTTCCCCATCCCCATTTTATTCTTTGTGGGGTGGAGGCAAGTGAAATAATTAAAAAAATTAAAATTTCTTTTCTTCTCCCCCCCCCCCCAAAAAAAAAAGATAGAAATAAAAAATGTAAAATGTTCTAGGTACGTTTTTTTGACATCTGTCTTTTTTAAAGTTGCTATTGAGATGTGATGTAGTGTCTAATATTTCATCCAACTTTTCCTTTGCAATATTTCCAGAATCCATGCGAGTGGTTTGAACCAAAAAAATGGCACTTCAAAGTTTATAGATCAATCAGTGAGCAGATCCAGTGGTTTTTTATTTATTTATTTTTTTTTTGTGGCAGGATAATCTTCTATAATATTTAGTTACATTTTATTGTGGATTAAACATGCCGTGTTCGAATTCTGGTCAGACTAACGCATCACTTTTTACTAGGATTCCTTGCAGAGATACGCACTTATTTATCCGCCCACCTCTAACTAGAAGAAAGAAAACTTCCAAATAACATCAATACAAAACAAATAATACAAAATTACCAATCTCCATCTAAAAAATTTAAAGAAACATTACATCAAATCAGCACAGACCCGAATCAATATGGAATGGAAATAACTCGACGCACCAAACATTTTGAATTCTAACGGTTTGTTGGAAAAAACAACAATAACATTCTTTTTTTCTATTCACCAATAAGAGCCATTGTCAAGATACACCGGAAGAAGGTTGGAGGTTACATCTGTTAAAACATTGGGAAAATAATAACTTAGATGAAAACAATAATGCACGGCACAATCACATTGACACACCAATTCTCGCCAGATCACCAAAGTTAAGCAACGTTGAACCTGGCCAGTACAAGAAGGGTGACTATTTGGGAAAGCTAGGCATTGTATGTACCTTCTGGGAAGGTTGGGCGTGAGGCCAGCACCCTCACCCTGTAAAAAGTACTCCTCACTACAAAAAACATCTACAAAAGTTGTAGATGGTCTATGCCCCTCCCCCAGGGGCTCAAGGGCTATGGATGGAAAATAATAATCCAAACAATCCAAATCTTTTGAATCCTCATCTCAAAACTTGAGGGACATTATATTCAAATCGGTACCGACCGGAATGAAAATGGAAAGGATGTGATGGTTATTTCAATTCATAAACGCATCACATATTTTGAATTCCAATAACAATGGTTTCTTGGAAAAAAAGAATAAAATCATTCTAACGTTTTTGAATTTTTGAGATGAGCATTGGTTATTTGTACTGGAACTTTCTGCAAAGACCCGTGGCACAGTGGTTAGAGTACTTAGAAAATCAATTGTAAAAGTGATATTCTCCTGAAGATACACCTGAAGAAGGTCGGAGGTTACATCGACTGAAATGTTGTGAAAATGGTACTCAAGATGAGTGTGAAGAATCCAAATAATATGAAAAAACATTCTTTCCATCATTAATCAATCAGCCATTGTTATGATACATCTGAACAAGGCCGGAGGTTGCAACAGCCAAAACGTTGTGAAAATAATCACCAAGATGACAATAGTAGTCCGAATAACATAAATGATACAAATTATAAATCATCATTTAAAAAATTCTGAAACATGATATACGTGCCTTGTCCATCAAGTTTTAGCCATAAATGTCCAACAGTCTTTAACATCGTATCCAAGATATATTGTTTTAATCCATAAATGGAACCCCAATAGGTACTAGAATTCCAAGTTGAAGTGGACCTGAGAGTAATGGTAACTAAGATATGACTAACTCTGTGAGTGATTTGAACCCAAAAAATGGCACTTCAAAGTTTATAGTTCAATCAGTAAGCAGATCCCGTGATTATATTTTTTCTAATTTTTTATTTTATTTTTTTTTTTGTGTGGCAGGATAGTCCTGAAATGAGTCAGAACCAGTGTATCAATTCGGTACACACCTGAACTAATACGAAAATGGGGAAAAAAAGAAAGGAAAACACTTTTCCCGCTATTTACAAATAAGAGCTATTGCCAAGATACATATGAAGAAGATCGGAAGTTACATCGGCAAAAAAAAAACGTTGTGAAAACGATAATCAATATGAAATTAGTTTTCCAAACAATCCAAATAATAAACACCAATAAATTCCTGCTTTGTGTTGCTTCCAATCGACTCAAACTATGACCATAGCTGCCATACAAGTGTGCCTAACATTTGGATTGGTTCTAAAGTTATTTATAATATGAGGTCTTGGTTGATTTGTCATGCTTAAGTTTAAAATAAGATTTTCTTTTTCTGTCTTGCTTAAGTCACACTAGGGCGACCCTAACTGTTTATATTATTCAATGTTCACCTTGATACCACTCTGGCTGGCTTGAACCATCAGATCCTTCTTGATGAGAATGCGGTACTATCCGACTTGGTCCAAGGAGGTGCACTCTTGTAAATATTATCTCTTCCTTTGGAATTGTTTTATTGCTGGTCATCTGAGATCCCCTACTAGGGAATACCGACAGGTTCATTTTCAACTATTTTCGTAATCGACCAGTCCCCCCTCGTAGGAGCTGATTTTATACACCTTTTGGCTTTGTGGCACATTCTGCAGTAAGAAGCAATTAAATAGTGTTAATGCTTAAGTTGGAAATAGGATTTTCATCCGTATTTTGACATGAATCAAACTTGTGACTACAGTTCACGTATATTTAAAGAGAACAAAAGTTTTGAGTCGAAAATGCAAACCTCTATCGGTTTAGTTACCAACACAGTAACCAGTTGTTGCTACTCGACTGACACATCTATTATTGTACCTATTAGATTAAATTTATTTTATGTTATTATACTAGTAGGGAGATCCGACGTTGCTCAGGATTGAATAGGGATTAACGAATGTTCCACACTTTCAAGACGGACTATAACCAAGAGAGATTTTTACATCGCCAGAAAAAAAAAAAAAATGATAGATGAAAAGAAATTGCTTGAAAAGGGCTCGTTCGAGTTGAAATTTTGCTTAATATCTTTAAATGTATATTTCAAGGAAAAACTATATCGTTTTGCTTTCTAAAAAAAAATTAAAATAAAGATTAATATTTTATTTTTTTTATTATATTTTTATCATTTTGTTCTTTTTCAACTGATTTTCTTCTTTTTATTATGTAGTTTCATCCCTTTTCACCTTCATCTGTTTATCTTTTTCCATACTCTTCTTCCCTTTTTTAGTTTTATTATGTCTACATATATGTTTTCTTTTCCTCTTGTTTTTATTCAGTATTTCTTCTTTCTCTCCCTCATCATTCTCTTTTTCTTCTTCTTCTTCTTCGTCTTTTCAATCTCTCCGTCTATATTCTTCTTCTTCTTCTTGTTTTTTCTTCTTCTTTTCGTTGTTCTCGTCGTTCGCCCTTTCCTCCTACTTATTGTTCTTCCGCATCCTCCTCCTCCTTTTTCCTTTCTTCCCCATCCTCCTAATGCATCCTCTTCTTTATCCCAGTCTTCCCCCTCCTTTTTCTCTTCTTCTTCCATGTCTTTCTTCTTCTTTTTCTTCTTCTTTTTCTTCTTCTTCTTCTTCTTCTTCTTCTTCTTCTTCTTCCCCGCCCTTCTTCCCCTCTTCTACTTCTTCTTCTTCTGTGGAGAAAGAAGGTCAATTCATTGGGACTTATACACGTCATTTTCAACACTAACAAAGGTGCCACTAGAGATTAACTGAAAGTAGACAGCAGGTCGTTTCAACACAAAACCCTTATCGCCTTCCCCCCCCTAAAAAATAAAAGGGAATGCCATAAACAAAATACAAAATAATATACTGATAAAAAAAATGTGGTTTTAAACAAAAACAAAGAAAACATTAAAAAAAAGTAAAACAATAATAATATAACTACAAACATAAAAATAAATACATAGACAAAAAAACAAAACAAAATAAAAATAAAAACTAAGACAAGCTTGAAAATAAATTGTTTTAGAACTGATACCAAATATATCAATCCATTGTCAAGATAAAAAAAAAAATGTGCAATCTACACCCAATGAAAATTCCTTGTGGATGCATCTTCATATTTTCTACCAATTCTTTGGAAGAATCGCCAACAAAGGTAGCCACTCTATTAATAGCAGAGTCGTGTGCCAAAAGTCTTCTTTGAGCACAGGTCCAATCAATCTATTCCTTTACCATTGTGTTTCAAAAAGTGAAACACAGTACTCACAGAGGGAGACGAACATACCCCAAGATTTGAATGAAACAGTCTACAACCATTCCTCCCTCACCCAACTAGTTCACCAACTATCAGTTCTTTTGTATAGAGAGACAGAGGAGAGAGAGAGAGAGAGAGAGAGACAGACAGACAGACAGACAGACAGACTGTTCTTGTTGACTTCAGGGATTATTTGCACATCTTGTAAAGAAGAGGGATTGAGATGGATCAGTCACTTGGCAGTAAATGTACAGAAATAATAAATTTTACAGGAAAAAAAACGAACGAATATTCAAAATCAAATAATAGGGAAGAAACAAGGTTAGCCTCTATATACGTCATTCTGGAACAATGGAAAAGTAATGCCAACGTATGATGAACCGCTTGTCATTATTTGTATAAAGATTTTTTTCTAACTGAAACCATTTCGATTAAAGTGCAACAATATTTTACTTGACAATAATTAGGTTATGCAAAATATACGTTAACAAATAGAAAGATTAAGGAAATTTAGTGAGCTCCAATCTATGCCCTCTCTTCTTGCCAAACTTTCCCGAAAAACGCACGTCTAGCTGAAACCACTATCAATAATTCTCCCCGCTCTTTATCTGTGCCTAAACCGAAAGGTGGATTCCATGAACAAAGCTTCTTTCTTAGAATTGCATGCTTGAGGAACTTTGTTTTGTATGCCTGCTTTCTAACTGACTATAATATGGTCGTCTTCAAATTCAACGCAAACAAGTTCTTGATGAACCGGCCCCTTTAGTAATCCAATTTACCAAATTTCCACTACGAAAGATTACTACTGTTACATGAAAAGGGCTGTCCCCTTTTTATGTAAGTAAAAAAAAGAGAATTAGTTAAATGAAAATGATATAAGATAAAACGAGAATCGAGCCCTGTAGATAAGTTTTAAAGAACAATAGGTTTTAAATGGAATGTCTATTTAAATTGTTAATTCTTTTAAAATGATTTATAAATAAAATTTGGCTGGAAAATCTATTCACATTCTTAGAAAGAATGCATAATAAAAATATCGGTTAGAGAATTAACAAGTAGGTTAAATTCCTTTGTAAAACAAAGAGAATGGGAAATTTCCTGGTCGTCAGAAATGGTTTCAAAACATGCAAATCGCGCATGTTTGAAACACGTGAGTTGTGGTCACGTTTGCCAGACATGCGTCATGGCAGAAATGATTTCTTAATATAGGAAAGGGTTCGAAGAGTTAAAAGAGAATGAGATTCAGATCAGAGAATCAGAGAGGATCAGACCGATTCTCAGTTAGAGTCAGGAGAGAAAAGAGGAGTCAGAGACAGAGCTGACATAGAACCTTGGAAGCGGGGTTAGAAGAAGAATCATGTAAGACTTGAATTCCTTGATGCAAAGCCATTGACCGGTCACATCATATGGTATAATAAACAAACAAGTTCATCTTTTTGTTACGTTATTCAACAGAAAAGGTATTGTCAATTTATATTATAAGAACTTTGTGAAAATCATCATCTCAAAAATAGGTAAAGAAAAATATGTATCAATATTTATAGAAACACTCCCATTCACAGAACTGTCAAACAGTATAAATATCAAACAAACTATATCTCGGTCTATCTATCAATATATCTAAATTCTCTTCTCATTGGGTATTACATGTCGTCGGCTCTCCTGTATTAACATGTACCCTGTCTATTATATATACAGAACTGTCTCTCTCTCTTTTTATACGCGATATATCTGCACACAACATGAACCTCTAAGACTCTCTACTAAGACGAACATAACAACAAATATATAACATCAGTCCTCTTAAACCCAGGATGCAACAATACGATATTATCTCATTGACTACTGTACACTCATTAACTCTTATCTTTTCATTTCTACTAATTTATTTTTGTTTATTTTTTGTATTTTTTTCATTCATTTTATTATCATTTATTCTTTGTGTTACTGTCTTTATCCAATTTTATTTACCATTTTTTTTTTTTTAATTTCCTTTTCTATTTTTCTTCTTCCAAAAATTTATCCAAATCATCAACTTTCTAAATCCACCTGTAAATATTCTGGGTTCATCTGTTTTCGATATCTGGAAGAGTTTGAGAATAGCAAGTTCAGTAAAGGTAGATCACGTACATCTTCTTTGCTGCTATAACAATATATAAGGTGAGATAAGCAGGTTATCAAAATATAGGTTAGCAAATGGAATGTAGATTTGGTTGCATTTGAAATTCAAGACAGGATTGTTTTGACAGGTTTTAATTTAGCAAAGTCAGCGGATAATCATCCACTCTATTATAAAGAGCAATATGAATTATGTATATACTAGCAAAAGTATCCGTCATTGACTGGGTTCAAAAGCAGGCTATAATTTATGGAAGTATGATAGGTTATAAAAAGGAAGGGTTGTAAATATGGGTTGAATTTGGGGGTATCAAAACCAAAGCAAAATATGATGAAGGTAAAATAAAATAGATAAACCCCATAATTTATTATACCATACCTGTTCACACTGAAACACTTATCACAATATTCTCTGGATCTATATTAAAAAAACCTTGTTAAACTTTGTGACATATTTCCATTCTATGGAGGTCAGGTTCGAACGAACACCCCATAATTTTATTATACCATATTTCTTCAAACTGAAACATAATTATCAAAGTATACTTACGCAGATAGATATGAAAAGTCTTTATTAAAGTTTGTGCCTATTTCCATTCTATGGAGGCCAGGCGCGAATGCAGACTCCATAATTTTATTATACCATCCCTATTTAATTTAAAACATACTTATGAAAGTATTCTTATGTACGTCTATATCAAAAACACTTGTAAACCTTTTTTTTAATTTTTAAATTCTTTATTTCCATACTTTGTGAACCAGGCGCGTACGCAGACCCTACAATTTTAATGAACTACCGTTCTGCCAGATCAAACATACCCATTCCTGTGTCTCGATATATCTTCTATCATTATATGTAATCAGTTTTTTTAAAATAGTTAACCGTAGGAGCCTATTTTGACCACACACACACACACACACACACACACACACACACACACACACACACACACACACACACACACACACACACATTCAACTTTATATTATAGATATATATATATATTTTGGAGGGAATTAGACCTGGAGTCTAAAGAGCAGATTTTATTTTAATATATTAGTAAATTTATTAATACTATTAAAAGAAAACAGTGCTCATGGTACTGTAGATATATAATAAGCTCAATAGGTATATCTATCCTAGAGCTATCTTAATATTGAGTAAAACGATTCATAATTTTTACTTAAAAATCAGTTTCAAAAGAAAAACAAAAGTTGAGTCAATCTTTTGGCATGCTGTCATATTTTGTCTTCTAATTACTCACGACTAAAATGCTAGTTTTATTTTGGTGTCTTTAACTTCTCCCCCTATTTTTGCTGATGAGGAGACTTTGTTCTTAAAGGACAAAACTTTTGTCAAATTATTGTCAATATTTATTGTCACTTCAAATAAAATGAACATCGTTTCTAAAACGATCGTACAATCGATTTGATTTTGTTTGTTTTCATTTTGAAACTGACTTTTTATTCAAAATTATGAATTGTTTTACTCAATATATATATATTGGATTTTACTTGTGCGGATGGAAAATTAAATTCATTTTCCTGGACTTACATTTTTGGATTTTACCGTCATTGGATAGTTTACCTTTCACCTGACTATCCATTCACGTGAAGTCACCGTTTTCTGCTTCACTTTTTGTTAACAAGTAAGATCTTTGACTTACTTGCAGTTTCATCAAATACTTTTGCATGCAAAATCCGATCCAGCATTTTACAAATTCCGACCCTCTGATGAGAAGAAAAGTATTTCTTCGAAACTCCGCGGATTAAGGACTATCCACTTATTAAGTGTTTCCTTTTCAGATTAAATATGTTTTTAACTCTTTTTCAAAGTGTTTTTTTTTACATGTTTTATTAACTGTTTGCTCTTATATATATATATTAGTAATGGGACGATTCCCATATTTATCTCGATTCTAATACAATTACTAATTCCATACTGAATTCCTAATTCCGATACAATTACAGATTCCGATTTCGATTTTTTCTAAATCTCTAAATATTTAACTATAGAGTTGTTATTTTTTCCCGGATTACCATAAAACACATGTTAAATGTGTATATATTTTCTCCAAAATAAAAACACACTAATGGGGTGGTGATATAAATTTTAGTTTTTCTGGTAGTTCAAAATCAAATAAAAAAGGTAATTAAAGGAATCGTTTTTGGCATCGGAAAACAAATACAAATTTTTCTGATTCTGATACCTCTCCAAAATTCTGATTTTTTTTCCGATTCCCAAATCCGATTAATTGTCCTAACACTAATATATATGTATAAATATAACTTTTTCCGATTCCCAAATCCGATTAATTGCCCCAACACTAATATAAATATAACTACCTACTAAGGATGTCACTTAGAAGTCTGGTTCTACATCAGAGCAACCCTTTACGTGTTGATGATAATATGCCTTGTTGGGATGGTATGCGGATAAAAATAAAACGGCAAATTTTTCCATTTCAATGAATTACTTCAATATGTTTTACTTTCTTTTTATTGTGTCGTCTTTGTTTGGCTCTGCCAGATTACAGGACCATAATTCACATGTACACATTTATGCATAGTAAACGGTAATCTATATATTAATACGGTAATACATTTAGTGTACGCACGTACTTATGTTCGTCACGGTTTCCAGATTATAAATTCTTCGATGATCGGGAGATCCTATAAATTAAAAAGGAAGATTAAAAGGCGATAACGTACAACGAACATTAAATTAGTATATAGATACCCTAATTAAATATTCGTAGATTGTTATCACCTTCTATCCTTCTATTTAATAAATAGGATCTCCCGATCATCGAAGATGAAATGTAAAAATAAAATATAATATTTTTTTTTAAAATGATGTCGCTTTTGGGCTGGACGTGAAACTAAAATAACCTTCTATGTCTTCTGGCTAAAATCCAAGGGTAGTATCTGTTTTGTCTGAAGATGGTATAATGATATCGGTAGTAATTGTCTGTATTTTTGAGATGAGGTGTTTTCATTGATTGACATTGTCGGACTGACTTCCTCATCTTGGTTGTTATAGTCACAACGTTTCGGCTATTTTACTCTCCGGTTCCCCAGTTTGAGACAAAACACCTGATGAAGGCCGGAGGGTAAAACGGCCGAAACGTTGTGACTGTAACAACCAAGATGAAGAAGTCAGTCCAACAATGTCAATCAATGATATCGGTAGGTTTTCGTTTTCACTGAGCGTCCATACAATGGAAATATATCACGGACTCCTATAAGGGTGTTGGAGATAGACCGTAATAACCAGATATATTCTGACACCACATTAACCAGATTACTTAGATAATTGTTTTTACAGTTTTAACAAAAGGGATACAATAATATTGCGGGGTCTCCATTCATGCTGAACGATGCCATTGTGGAATTTCCAGAGGACCCGTTAATGTATTTGCTAAAAAAAAAAAAAAAAAATTTTGTTTTTTTTATTGTCATTTCACTCCAAGCAAGGCACAGGGCCATTTAGTCGTGAGCAGCTACTATTTAGGACCAAATGTGGAATTGGGCAGTGAGTTCACATTACACTTGAATTTCTGCATGTCACTATAGTCAGGGAAGCAGGGGCCAGCAGTCTGAGGGGAAAAAAGCTTTTTGAGTAGAAGGCTTTACAGTATGTGGGATCTCTACAGTGTAGGGGTGGGATTTTGCTGCTTGTTGGGTTTGTAAGAGGTATTGTCATTGAGCGGGACTAGTGCTCAGAATTCGTCAGAGCACTTGCCATTGAAATACTTGTAAAACAGGAGCAAGGATGCCATGTGTTGGCGATGGGACAGAGATTGGGCTTTAGTTGATAGTCAAGGACCTATCAGGTTGGCGACTTTCTTTTTTTAACACTGTCTAGGAGCGAGAGTCTAGTGGTAGATGCACCAGCCCAGATGTGGCAACAATACTCCATATATAGGGGAACCCAATTTATTTATTTAACATTTCAAACTTATATAACATGGCCGCCGTCTTTGTTAAACCCATCTTGGATGACAATAGCTGTTTTGGATACTGCTAAAACCCACATCGAAAATTAATATATTTTGGTCATAATTTTTATGTTTTAGCCACATTCTTAAGTGCTGTCATCTGGTTTTTGGCTATTTATTTCTTCATAATTAAAGAATTAAAGGAGTTTCTAAATTTGCATCACATTTCGGGGGAGAGGGGGTTAAAACGATTTTCACTGGTGTAAAATTCTTTGAGTTCACACGTTCCTGTGAAAACTGACTTGGTTTTCACAGTGACAAAAAAGAGCAAATACATTAAAGCTGAGAAATCGGTGAAATTGACCATTTTTCAATCAAATCGATTGATTGCCTGCTCTAGTCAGAGACTCACAATTTTCCATCGGAAGGAAGCTCCACATGCCTCCCCATAGTTATTTTGTCCACAATACATAATAATCTATATTGCACTGTAGAGAACCTAATTATTTTTATATATAATGGCTTGAATTAAGGTTTAAAATGCAAAAGTTAACTATCATGGTTTAATTGTGCTCTAAACAGAAACATTCATTTCAAACGTGCCAAACTTATCAAATAACACACAGTTGATTATATATGCTGGACCTTTCGGCTTGTACGGTGATAAAACTTCTAAAATGTATTTGTGATGTTAGGCTGTATCAGAGTATTAACTTGTCAAAATCGGACTGTTCCATCTTTAATCTGATTTTTTTGATTATTGATTTTTGATATTTACCAAAGGTATCCGATAAAAAAAACTATCTAAGAACACTCTCAAACACATAAAGTACATTTGAGTGACATTTTACAAAAAAATGGTTCAGTCGTTTTGGAGTGCATACGGAATTCTCTCCCTCTCACGCACATAGACACACAGACAAAGTGCCTTTTATATATAAGAACAGACAGAGATACAAGTAGTCTTTTCGGACGATTCTATAGTTTCTATGGATATGTTTGTTTTCGATGCTTCTGTATTGAATGAACGGAATTCGAGAATCCTAATATAGGAGTTTTAAAGTAAAACAAATGGCATCTATGTAATCGTCATGTCACAAATAGTAATATATCCAAAAATTAAGGAAAACGGTAAGGTGGAAAAATAATTATTAATGAAAAACAGTTTTCGATAAAATTTAAATCAGGAATAAAATTTGTCCGACATTTTGAATTTCGTTCGTGACGTGACGTAAGCAGCAGAACTTGATTATCTTTCTGTCGACTTATTTCTTTTCAGGCTTGACATAGTGAGTTCGCTTCATTTAACAAATTTTTTTTTTATATTAATAATTATTTTTTTTACCTTATCGTCTTCCATAATTTTTGGATATGTTAATATTTGCGCGATAATAATTATGAATGTACCATTTGTTTTACTTGAAATCCAATATTTTGATTCGTTAGTTCAATGTAGAAGTACCGTTATTTCATTATTTCTTTTGCATGCGCGTTTTCTAGCGATTTATTCTAAATCTGGGGTTATTGTCCTTTCTAAAGATTTCGTATATGAAAAAGTAGTGAAAATGCTTACATCAAAATTTTTTAAATTCTGTGAAAAAAAAAAGAAAAAAAAAGAAAACGATAAAAAACATGGGGACAATAATAGGAAAAGTGGAAAGAGACTTAAAAAAAAAAAAATAAATAATAAAACGAATTTTTATTCTTCACGTTTGCTCATTTGCCCGTGCAGCGTTAAATAGCACTGTCATCGACAAAAAAAAAAGCCTCAAAACAGCCATAAGAAATATTCTAAAGATGTATCCATTTAATCATGGCATTTAAGGATGGAAATGTTTATGTGTGACCGACCGACAGATGGACAAAATGTGATTTAAAACTGAAACGTGACAAACTGATGAAAGGACAAAAAGTATGAAATTAGTGAACACATCTAAAAAAAAAAAATCAATAAAATTCCATTTCAAACTTAAGCTTGATACATCAATTGAAGTGCTATTTGACATTACATTTGCAGACCAAAGAAAATGGTATTTCAAACTTAACCTTGACATACTAATAAAATGTGATTTCACACTTAAGCTTGACATACAAATAAAATGCGATTTAAAACTTAAGATTGACAGACCAATGAAAGTGCTATTGGACATTAAATTGACGGACCAAAGAAAATGGTATTTCAAACTTAAACTTGACACACTAATAAAATGCTATTTCAAACTTAAGCTTGATAGACCAATAAAATATTATTTTAAACTTACGCTTGACAGACTAATGTATTTATTTGCTTCCCCACCAAAGCAAATTAGGCACAAGGCCGTTTTTAATGAGGGGTAAACACCAGCTCCCCTAAAAGTAGGCAAAAAGGGGGCACTCTGGTTACCAAAAATAATAATTGTCCCAGTATAGAGGGTTTCCCCTCCATTGACTGGTACAAATTATCTTAAGTGCAGCATCTGAAGGACAGATACTACACTTTGATCCCGGCCCAAAGACTAATGAAATTGCTATTTGACATTAAATTGACAAACCAAAGAAAATGATATTTCAAACTTTATCTTGACAGACCAATAAAATGCGATTTAACCTTTAGATTGACAAACCAATGTAAGTGCTATTTGACATTAAATTGACAGACCAAAGAAAATGGTATTTCAAACTTAAACTTGATATAATAATAACAATGTTATTTTCAAACTTAAGCTTGACAAACCAATAAAAATGCTATTTCAAACTTAACCTTGATAGACTGATGAAGTATTATATCAAACTTAAGCTTGACAAACAAATGAAATTGCAATTTAACATTAAATTGACAGACCAAAGAAAATGGTAATTCAAACTTAAGCTTGACAAACAAATGAAATTACAATTTAACATTAAATTGACAGACCAAAGAAAATGGTAATTCAAACTTAAGCTTGATATAACAATGAAAATATTATTTCAAACTTAAGCATAAACAGAGCCCCCTAAAAAATGCCCTTTCATATTTAAATGTGAAAGACCAACGAACCAAGCAACTTAAGGAGATATGTAAGTGAACCGAAAAATGAACACTTGAAATTGGAAATTGTTAAAAAGGTTTTGTGATTCGCAAAACAAACAGAACTTTAGAATTGAATCATTTTTGGAAAAAAATTTTTTCCCGTTGTTCCATTTGTTGTTCGATTTTTTTAATCTTTTCTGAATCCCTCGAGATAAAAACTATAAATATATTTTTGTTGAGAAATGCATGCCGATCGAAGTTTTGCATGGATGTGAAAAGAAGGATAAAAACCGATATGTATATACAATTGCATAAAGTTGTTGCAAGCCGTTCGTGATAGAGAACAACTCGCATATACGCGCATGCGCACACCGACATTGCACAAAAGAAAATCCATACACAAACATGCATATGTGTCGATTAAAGATGCACTAGAGAACACGCAACCGGTTTGTTATGTAAAGAGAATATAACCTATGATGATAATTGTTGTTTTTAATCTTGGTTGCGTCTAGCTACACTAATGAATCGTAAACAAGAAAACAGCTATCTGCGGATGATTATATTTTCTGTATACACACACGCACACACACACACGCACACATCTATACTCTTATAAATTTGGGGTTTTGTGTATCGATATTCATATAAAAATTCCTTTTTTTCTATTTATTTAAAAAAAAATACAACTTTGTTATACACGGTGCCCACAAAGTCTGGCTGCATAATCTACACGGTGCCCACAAAGTCTGGCTGCATAATCTACACGGTGCCCACAAAGTCTGGATACATAATCTACACGGTGCCCACAAAATCTGTCTGCATAGTCTACACGGTGCCCACAAAATCTGGCTGCATAATCTGAAGGGTGTCCATAAAGTCTGGCTACATAATCTAAAGGGTGTCCACAAAGTCTGGATACATAATCTACATGATGCTCACAAAGTCTGGCTACATAATCTAAAGGGTGCCCATAAAGTCTGGCTGCATAATCTACACGGTGCCCACAAAGTCTGGCTGCATAATCTACACGGTGCCCACAAAGTCTGGCTGCATAATCTAAAGGGTGTTTATAAAGTCTGGCTACATAATCTAAAGGGTGTCCACAAAGTCTGGATACATAATCTACACGGTGCCCACAAAGTCTGGATACATAATCTACATGGTGCCCACAAAGTCTGGATACATAATCTACACGGTGCCCACAAAGTCTGGCTGCATAATCTAAAGGGTGTCCACAAAGTCCGGATACATGATCTACACGGTGCCCACAAAGTCTGGCTGCATAATCTAAAGGGTGTTTATAAAGTCTGGCTACATAATCTAAAGGGTGTCCACAAAGTCTGGATACATAATCTACATGGTGCCCACAAAGTCTGGCTACATAATCTACACGGTGTCCACAAAGTCTGCCTACATAATTAGCATGGTGCCCACAAAGTCTGGCTGCATAATCCATAATGTATATGGGCCGTGGAATTGCATTCATCTGCAAAAGATCTAGTTAATTTGCATATTCTTTTAAGCATTCATTTTAATTAATTCCCTATCAGATGTTTTCGGTTTTCTTGTGGGATGATCATCTTTAGTTAACTATTACGTGTAATTATATTCATGCAGATATTCTACATGATATATATATGCTTGATATTTGCATAAAAAGGTTATAGTAAACACAAATATCTTTCTATATATATATTTATGTATGCGTATTTGTTTAAAAAATTTTGTCTACCAAACTTCTGTCAGTTTTTAGTTTACAGACATGAAACTTAATATATTTGGGTTTTAGCTGGGGGAAAATCGGTGCAAAAGTGTGAAGATTAAAGAAATAGAATTTACCAGGCGAAGCTCGAACGACGGCATTTCGAATGTGCATGCGTAACGTAATAGCTATTGGTTCCTGTTTTAATTTTTAGCCTTATAGTAAAGATGTCTTCATAGCTTAGGCATTAAGGTCAAAGGAAAAAGTAAATTATCAGCTAAACATTTTGGTTTCGATTCTCGGTAGTGGTGCACGAATCATTTTTTTTATTTTAAATTATTACTATATATTGGGTCAACTATGATATAATAATAAATACGAAATCTGCATTAATCAAAATATTATATTTAAGCGTATTTTACAACCGGCCAATGCCGGGCGGCCTGCTAGTATGCATATATACATATATATATATATATATATATATATATATATATATATATATATGTGTGTGTGTGTGTGTGTGTGTGTGTGTATATATATAAATGTGTGTATGTATATATATAACATATATAAGAACAAGTAGTTAATAAAACGTGTTAAAAAAAATTTTGAAAAAGAGTTAAAAACATATTTAATTTTAAAAAAGGAGCAGAAAATAAGCACTTATTTTGTGCTTCCTTTTTAAAATTAAATATGTTTTTAACTCCTTTTCAAAGTGTTTTTAACATGTTTTATTAACTACTTGTTATTATAAGCTCTATTTGCTATTTGGTTTTATCGAGCTTTTACACCTGGTTAAGATTACTTTATGAAATAACTCTTTAATATTTATAATATACTTTAGATTTACGATTCTTGGATTATCTTGGTAAACTTAACTGTAATTCTTATTTCATGTGTGTGTGTGTATATATATATATATATATATATATATATATATATATATATATATATATAATATGAAAAAATAAAAAACAATATAAAAATATATACTAATGCATGTAGATTTATTCGTTTATTCAATATGGATGTTACATCAATTAGGGGTGTGGGGTACGTAAATTCTTTAGACCATGGTATTTCAAAGCCTAATGCTTTTTATCAGAAGAGGAGAAAATGTGCTAGGTAGTATATTAAGGGTGAGACGTCTAGCGCTAGCTATATTAGGAGCAAAATAACTGTGCGTGAGAGCTAAATGGTAATATGTTGAAACTGCTGGGGGAGGGAATGCGTCTATACGCATTAGTATATATTTTTATATTGTCGTTTTTTATTTTTTTATTTCGTCATATTCCAAAGTAATTTGTTGAACTTTGCATTATCCCCGTAAGTCCTCTCTTAAAGAATGGATTGAACGATTCCATCTTTTTAAGTCACCACTTATCAAGGCCAGGAGGCTACTCGGGGATAAGGGGTAATTAGTGTACGGTAGTCAATGGGACAATATCATAGTAATCGTTGAGAGTGGAAATTTGGTAAATTGGATTACTTAAGGGGACGGCTCATCAAGAATTGTTTACATTGGACTTGAAGACGACCATACTGTAGTCAGCTGGATAGCAGGCAGACAGAACAGAGTTCTATAGGTGTGCAGTTCTTAGAAAGAAGCTTTGTTCATGGAATCTACATTCAGGTTAAGGCACAGATAGTGGGGAAAATTATTGATAGTAGTTTCAGCTAGACGTGTGCTTTTTGTGAAAGTCAGACCAGGGGGCGGCCATAGATCGGAGCTCAGACGAGCACTTTCCATTAAAAAGCAGGGACAGGCTCGCAACGTCTCTTCTGTGGAAAAGAGGTCGCAGGGAAGAGAACAGGGCCGCCCCCACTAAGCTACGAATGTGTTTCGAACTCTGTCAAGGCATGATAAGATCTTTCTAGCAACTCCTGCCCAGATGAGACAGCAGTACTCCATCCTTGGACGTATAAGGCTCTTATATAAGTAGAGAATTGCATCAACAGTGAGATATCTACTGGAGCCGTAGAATGATCCTACCTTTTTTCCAGCGACCTTGGCAACAGATTTGATGTACGTGTTCCATTTCAGATCACGAGTAAAAGTCAGAGGCAGAAGCTTATCCCCGAGCTGAAAGCCATTCATTTCAATAGTTGGCAGACGGGGATCAGAGCGTTGATGATGTAAAGATAAAAGCTTGGTTTTAGATGCATTAAAATTAACCAGTCACCTCTTACCCTATTGTACCACATGCTCTAGATCAGAAGAGAGAGACTCAGAGAGAAATTGGTCATTTTCGATCTTTGAAGGGTTGCCATAGATGGTAGTGTCGTTATATATATATATATATATGCGTATGAGCATGGCTCAGAGGTTAAGAAGTGGAGGTGGAGAGTTGTATGTTTTGGTTTCGATTCCAGCTGATGGCACCCAAGTCATATATACTTTTGTTTAGTTTTGATCTCACTACTATATATTAGGTACAATATAATAATCGATTGAGAATTGTCTCTATAATGATAGATACACAAGCTGCATGAATTAAATGTCATATTTAAGCGTATCTTACGATCAGGCAACACCGGGCGACCTGCTGATATGTATATATAACAAACACGAGGGGAAAACGGGTGAACACAAATCCAAGGCATTGTCGGAAACCTTGGAGGAGGACTTTCAGTCTGTAGTGGAATGGGGGCAAAAAATGTATGGTAACATTCAATGCTGCCAAGACTAAGCTTTTATCGTATAATAATTACAAGAAACCTTCTCCACCACTAATATCTATGTACTTCCTTCAAGTCCTCAGCTAGACGTTCACAGGGACCATGAATTGGAACAAATATATTGAGAGACTTGCCAAGGCTGCCGCAAAGAAGGTGGGCTGGATTTATTTGCTTCCCCACTGAGCAAATTAGGCACAAGGCTGTTTTTTAATGTGGAGAGAGGGGATGAGTGGAGGGGGAAAAGGGGACCAGCTCCCGAGAGGTGGGAAATGGAAGCTGGATAGTGAAGTCCATTTGGTATATAGGGCTGCCTCTACATGGACCAAAAGATTGTCACAAGGACAATGGTCCTTGGTTGCAGCATCTGCCGGAACAGATGGTATTTATTTGCTCCCCCACCGAGCAAATTAGGCACAAGGCCAATTTTTTATGTGAGGAGTGAAGGGAGGGGGAAGGGAAAGGGGGGACCAGCTCCCGAGAGGTGGGAAATGGGAGCTGGTTAAAGGTCAGGCATGTGGGGCCGCCCCCACATCTGGTCCTTGCTAGTCATAGCCAGTCACAGCTTGCAGCATCTGCCGGAACAGATGGTGTTTATTTGCTCCCCCACCGAGCAAATTAGGCACAAGGCCAATTTTTTATGTGAGGAGTGAAGGGAGGGGGAAGGGGAAAAGGGGACCAGCTCCCGAGAGGTGGGAAATGGGAGCTGGTTAATGGTCAGGCATGTGGGGTTGCCCCCACATCTGGTCTTTGCTAGTCATAGCTAGTCATAGCTTGCAGCATCTGCCGGAACAGATGGTATTTATTTGCTCCCCCACCGAGCAAATTAGGCACAAGGCCGATTTTTAATGTGAGGAGTGAAGGGAGGGGGAAGGGGAAAAGGGGACCAGCTCCCGAGAGGTGGGAAATGGGAGCTGGTTAAAGGTCAGACATGTGGGGTTGCCCCCACATCTGGTCTTTGCTAGTCATAACTAGTCATAGCTTGCAGTATCTGCCGGAACAAATACTATACTTTGATCTTGGCCCGAAAGCCACAAAGGTGCCCCCGCGAAAAGGAGTGGCTCCGCAAAGAAGGTGGGCTCTCTCTACTCTGTACGTTTACAAGGCAACCATGTAAGGAGTATTATTGCCACATTTGGGTTGGTATAAGGTAAGAGTTATATTTTTAAACGTGGGGGTACCAAGCTCCCTGAACAGAGCTTTGTGTCATACTCTTACCTTGCTCTGTAAATATTATCTTTTGCATAAAAGGACTAAAAAAAATGCTATTCTTGTTACTTTGATATTTTTTGTGAATAAATAAAAAAAAAATGATTCGTCGCGGATGAGTTATTTTGTTTATTTGATTTCACCTTTTTTATTTTGCGGTTAACCAATTTTCCACTTAGATTTTTTTTTAATTCCGTGCGTTTATATGCAATAAATTACAGTTCAAATTATTGGATAGATCAAATGACATTTGAAAGTAAATTGAGTTTAATAATATTGCGTGATGTAATAAGGATCACAGAAATGTTTAAAATATCTACAAGCAAAGCATCATGAAATTTTATGAAAATGTAAACATAAAAAGAAGAAAAAAAACAGCAGAAACCACCGGGGTTTTTTTTTCATAAAACGTAGAATAAAAGGAAAAAAGATTGAGAAACAAAAAACGAGACAAGACAAAGTTAAAGTGAAAAACTTTAACTATAATATATTTTTTAAAAAAATTCTAAAAATGGAGATATAATAAAATATAAAAATCTGAACAAAAATAAAGAGAGAAACCACACTGCAGATTATATATATATACATACACAGAATATATATGTATATATATATACACACACACACAATATGTATATATATATATATACACACAACATGTATATATATATACAATATGTATATATATATATATATATATACACACACAATATGTATATATATATATGCATACACAATATGTATATATATATACATACACAATATGTATATATATCCATACACAATATATATATATATATATATATATATACATAATACTTGTTTATTGTTATATAAACATGCTCACATCCCGCTGCTACAAATAGCCACTTGTTTCAATCAAACAACAGATATCATCAGGCAGCGACTTGACTATTCAAAAGTTCAATGAATAATAAATAATACAAGATTATTCATTGAACTTTTGAATAGTCAAGTCGCTGCCTGATGATATCTGTTGTTTGATTGAAACAAGTGGCTATTTGTAGCAGCGGGATGTGAGCATGTTTATATAACAATAAACAAGTATTATCAGCACTTTTTATTGAGCACTATCTAACAACCTCGTTGAATTCATTAGTCCATTACTTTTGAATATAAAAAAACCCGAGTATATATATATACATACATACACAATATGTATATATATGCATACCCAATATGTGATGATTGCAACATCTTGTCAGACGAGTGCCACTCCCTCGGACATTTAAAATCCATGAGCCCAAATGTCTGAGGGAGTATACAAATATGAGGTTAAAGAGTCTTAGCTTTGTACGATAGCTAAGTCTCTCTCTATCTCTCTCTCGGTTCAAAATGTTGAGATCCAGCAACAAGCAAGAGCAAGATAGCTAGCAACAAATTAAACTGCAGACCAGCTTAATGCTGGTACTGGTCTTCCGCTTTATGGTTTTTTAAATCAGAGATTTGCTTCTCCTAGAAAGGTTGCTTTCACCACGGCTTACGGGAGCCCCCTCTACCCCAATACGCATATACACACACACAAATATGCACGGTGCTAGTTGGCCGTTGACCCAGAAAAAGAGTTCATTCGCCCTTTGGAAGGTCTTGTTTTACATCCTTCAGGGAGACTAGCCGCCTTCCTCACCAAACAAGTCTGGTGGGGGAAACAGTTTAGTCGCCGGTGACCCAACCATGAGGCAGGTAGTACTGGGTTACATGGTACCAGTAGCATATGACATGACCTGACATATGACCCAATATGTATAAATATATATACATACACATACCCAATATGTATAAATATGTATATATATATATATATATATATATATATATACATACATACACAATATGTATATATATACATACACAATATGTATATATATATATGTACACATACACAATATGTATATATATATATACACTATATGTATATATATATATACATACACAATATGTATATATATATATACATACACAATATGTATATATATATATATACATACACTATATGTATATATATATATACATAAATAATATGTATATGTATATATATGTATGCATACACAATATGTATATGTATGTATATATATATATGCATGCACAATATGTATATGTATGTATATATATATGCATACACAATATGTATATGCATGGATATATATATACACACAATATGTATATATATGTATATATATATATATATATATATATATATATATATATGCATACACAATATGTATATGCATGGATATATATATATATATATATACACACAATATGTATACGTATATATATACGTACACAATATGTATATATATATATATATATACATACACAATATGTATATATACATATAAAATATGTATATGTATATATATACCCACACAATATGTGTATATATATACATACATACACAATATATGTATATATATACATACACAAAATGTATATATATATATATATATATACATACACAAAATATATATATACATACACAAAATGTATATATATATATAAATATACATGCACAATATATATATATATATACATACACAAAATATATATATACATACACAAAATGTATATATATATATAAATATACATGCACAATATATATATATATACATATACAAAATGTATATATATATAAATATACATGCACAATATATATATATATATATATATACATGCACAATACATATATATATACACAATATATATACATACACAATATATATACACACAATATGTATATACATACACAATATATATATATACAATATGTATATACATACACAATATATATATATACATACACAATGTGTATATACATACACAATACCTATATATACATACACAATATATATATATATATATACATTCACAATATATATATATATATATACAATATATATATATATCCATACACAATATATATATATATATATATATCCATACACAATATATATAAATATATCCATACACTATATATATATATATATATATATATCCATACACAATATATATATATATCCATACACAATATATATATATATATATATGTATACATAAACAATATATATATATATATACACACAATATATATATATATATATCTATATATATATACATACACAATATATATATGTATATATATCTATATATCTATTTATATACATACACAATATATCTATATCTATATATATATGCTATATATATACAACATATATATATACATACATACACAATAAATATACACAATATATATATACACAATATATATATGCACACAATATATATATATACGCACACAATATATATACACACAATATATATATATATATACACACAATATATATATATATATATATACACAATATATATATATATATATACATACACAATATATATATACATATATATACACACATACACAAAAGTTCAAGTTTGCACAACGCTTACGTCAAGGAAAATAGATCCGTATATAATTTGTATAGGAAAATCTCTCTTAAAAAGCAAAAAAAAAAAAAATAAATAAATAAATAAAAAAATTCAAAAATGGCGGAAAATGTTTAAATGTAAATAAATGAACAACTAAATAAGACGTGTGTTATTAACGATAGAACAGTAAGAATTCTCACCTTTTTAGTGTAGATGTAGAAAATAAATAAATAAACTACTCGGCAGGTTTGGAAGGAGAAAATATCGGAAACATATGTATTAAAAAGAATACCTAAATACATATCTCATACAAATAATATTTATGCTATCTTTTGTGATATGCTATTCACCATATCTTTTCCTTTTCGTACACACAACAGATTCCTTTTAACAAACTGCATATACATATATGTGTATGTGTGCGAGAAGCTCTTGTAAACAAGAAAATATCTTTCTATAAGGCAATACTTTTAAAAACTTATTCTGAAAAGCCACACACGCAGACACGTATGCTTATCGTGATTTCTACATGAAAATCTTATATTACTTGGAATACATTTCAAAAGTGAAAAGTGAAAAGTAAAATCAGGAATGCCTTCGCCAATCTGATCTGCTATTTGATAAAAATAAACAAGCTATTATAAACACACACACACACACACATACATATATATATATATATATATATATATATATATATATATATATATATATATATATATATATATATACCAGGATAAAAATCACAAATCAAATTCCTAAATAAAAATGATAGAAACAAAAACTGCATTGAAAATAAACCTACTAAGAGCATAATAACCTATAATATGGCCATGTCATCCCGCATACGAATTACAAAAAGTGACCAAAAAGCAAGACTAAGCAAAATGAAACCGCAAGTATTAGATACAAACACAAATAAACAGCAAACCAAAACCCGTAAGCGTAAAAACAGACATAGGGAGACCCTATGGTTCAACCCTCCATATTCCAAAAATCTTGAGACAAACATAGCCAGAGAATTTTTTTTAAATATTAGAAAAAAACTTTAAAGCCCCTCATAGATACAGTATAATATTTAATATGAACACAATCAAAGTGTCTTATTCAACTATGCCAAACCTTCATAAAAAATAATTAGTTCTAATAATAAAAAAATAAATAAGATAGAAAATACAAATACAGAAAATATAGCAGGCTGTAACTGTAGAAGAAAAAATAGATGCCCTCTACAAGGTTCATGCAAAATAAAAAATGTAGTTTATAGCTGCACAGTATCGCAAACCTCAAATTTAAATGAGGTTAACACCACCATAACTTGACCGCGCGATTAAATAACTACACCAACTTTAACCAATCTACCAATCAAGTACAGACCAACCCATCACATACGAATCTACCCTAATGTATTGATTGCGATTTTCGGACTGACTTCCTCATCTTGGTTGTTATAGTCACAACATTTCGGCCGTTTTGCCCTCCGGCCTTCATCAGGTGTTTTGTATCGAACTGGGGAACCGTTTGTTAGGAGTCCTAGTGACATATGGCCGAGTGGTCCTAGACGTTGTATCAAAGTTTACAGTTACCCAAAGGTGCTGAGTTCAATCCTGAACGAAGGCAGTGAAAAGTAACATTCAAAACAGAGAATCAGCAACTATGTCCCAGAGCCTAGCTGGAGTCCGAACACGGTACTTTAATAATAAACGGTTCCCCAGTTCGATACAAAACACCTGATGAAGGCCAGAGGGCAAAACAACCGAAATGTTGTGACTATAACAACCAAGATGGGGAAGGTAGTCCGAAAATCGCAATCAATGAAAACACCTCATCTAAAAAATACAGACAATTACTACCCTAATCTACCTGAAAATAAATACATTAAACAAAACACAATCTACTTTGGTTCCACATCTGGACTTATTAAGCATAGGATTTCAACCCACAAGCACTCTTTTAAAAATCCCTTCCTGTTGAACCAAATCACTCTATCTAAACATATTTGGCGATTCAAATATAAGAATATTTCCTTCAATTTGAAATGGCAAATAATAGGATCATATAAAGAATATGCGCCGGGAGATGGATTATGTGCAGTTTGTATGCATGAGGCCCTAAACATTTTAAAATATGACGATATCAAAAATATAACCACCCTCCTAAATTCAAGAGAGGAACTTGTATCCTCATGCAGTCATAAATGTTGGTTTAAATTTAACAAATATAAACCACCATAAGTCATTAAAAATGTTGCTTATTAATAATCTATCTTGAAATTTTAATTTATAACTTAATACCCTTAATAATAAAATAAACCACGGAATTCTGCCTTTTGGATTACTTTGAACCATCTTCCATTAACGCAATTCATTTGGATTTCACTTGTGGAAATGGAAATTTAATCAACTTTTTGAATTTTAACGTTATTAGATACTTTACCCTTCCCCATACTATCCATTCACGTGAAATCACCCTTTTCTTCACCCTATTCCCTCTGCTTCACTATTTAAGATCTATGACTTACTTGTAGTTTCATTGAATACTTTTGCAAGCAAAATCCGATCCCGCATTTTGCTAATAAAACCGACCCTCTGATGAGAAGGAAAGTATTTTTTCGAAACTCCGCAGATTAAGGACTATCCACTTATTTTGTGCTTCCGTTTTTAAAATTAAATATATTTTTACCTCTTTTTCAAATGTTTTTAACATGTTTTATTAATTACTTGTTTATATATATATATATATATATATATGTATATACATATATATACATACATATATACATATATGTGTTTACATATATAGATATATACATATATATACATATATACATACATATATATACATACATCCATCCCTATATATATACATACATATATATATATACATACATATTATTGCAGATTAGTAAAATATCAATATTTTATATACGTCACAAAAAATGAAAATTGCATCATCAACTGACTGTTTCAAGGTTAGTTATTTCCCTAAATTTTATTCAAAGCCATGCTATATTCACTACGTCATGGGATCCAAGAATTTTGTCTTCACTCGTGAACAGCACCAAATCTAGAAAGGATAAGGGCACCAGGAGAAACTTTCACATCGTGATATTCATGAAATCCGTAGGGAAGTCAACCGAAACCCAAACAGCACCAGTGCTTCCATTTTTGAAAGAGCTGGAATCGCTCCAAGATCCAGACAGGCCCGATTAAATGTTTTGAATGAGATGGCAAGGAACACCAAAATTATTCCAAAGCCTCCATTGAACAAACAACATAGAGAAAAAGGAAAGGCTTGGGCACAGAATTACATGAAAATGGATTTCCAACGTGTCCTATTTACAGATGAAACCCATGCTACTCTTGACGGTCCGGATGGATAGGTCAAAGTTTGGAAATCGAACGGAATTCCAACCCCTTACAGAGTTCATCGCCAACAAGGAGGTGGAGGCATCATGTTTTGGGCGGGAATCATTGGGGATAAGTTAGTTGGACCATTCTGAGTAACAGAGGATGTAAAACTTACCAGGAATGCGTACACTACCTTTTTGGATAAACATTTGTCACCATGGCTAGATGACCTACCATTGTCAAGTCGCTTTCAGATTATTTTTATGCATGACAATGCACCATTCCATTCTGCTAGGGTGACTGCAGTCTTCCCTGTATCTTTGGGTTTCTTTGAAGAAACCTTCATGAGCTGACCAACGTGTTCTTCGGATCTTAACCCCACTGAACATCTCTGGTCAATATTAAAAAGGGATGTCTATGAGGGAGGAGAGCAATTTACTTCAAAGGATGCCCCGTGGAGGAAAGTAGTTGATGTCGCCAGAACCATAACCTCTTTTCAGGTCAAACAATTGACTTCTTCGGTGGACAAAAGATTGTTTAAAGTTATTTTTAAAAAATGCTGGATATGGCGATAAATAATTCATTTATTTGAGGCTTAGCACCTAGGACGTGCTTTTATTGATTATTCTTTAACAGAAAAATATAATAAAAAGTAAAGTTTACAAGATAAGACATTATATTTTTGCCCTAATACAACATTTTAAGAGACCTGCAATAAAGCGATGGACACACATTAAAGGTACTCGAGAGTGATAACTAATGAATTTAACGATGTTATTAATAGCGCACAATGAAAGAAGAGCAAGATTAACCAAATTTACATGTTCCCGACACTGGACATGCTTATGTTTCAGACAAATGGTCAGGCGACGTAATAAATGGTTACCTTTCACAGAAGAAACTACTATATATGTGTATATATATTACGTTATTACGTGAGATATGTACTTGGGCTTAAAGACACTTTTTCAATAGGACAAAAATAATGGCTATACTCAGAGATGCAAACGCGTAAACTTTATATATATATATATATATATATATATATATAATATATATATATATATATATATATATATAGAGAGAGAGAGAGAGAGAGAGAGAGAGAGAGAAAGAGAGAGAGAGAGAGAGAAAGAGAGAGAGAGAGAAGGGAGGGGAGATGGAAAAGAGAGATTTATATGCTTTTAAATGCTTTCTCTCAATAGAATATATATATATATATATATATATATATATATATATCTCAAGAATCGATTTTTTTATATTTTAAAATATATTTTCTATATTTACATGCATTGTGCAAATATGAAATGGTACATTAAAAATGTTTGCTGAGCAGAGTGTAAGGAATACTTCCATTATGCAATTAAAGATACATGCACGCACGCGCGCACACACACACACACACACACACACACACACACACACACACACACACACACACACACACATATATATATATATAAACCTGTAAGAAGCATCTATAGATATGAGATATTATTCTTGCATCAGTAAGTTTCTCAGTTATGGTGTTTGACTTATTGCAAACATCTCGCTCTCAATTGTTAAAAAGCTCTTCTGCATGCAATATTAGAGTGAACCTCTCCGAAAATGCCCCTCCCCGCTGTGACAGATGTTACTCACTTATGTGCTTCCCTCCCCCACCTTTTTTAATAAGCCTGAACCCCTAAGTTTCTTTTTTTTTATCCTTTCAATTTTTTTTTTTCATAATTTTATTTTATTTGTTAAAAGGAGGCTTACCATTTCTGTTCTTCTTTGGATCTTCCTGTGAAGAGTGCCGCAAGGGAGATCATCTTCCAATATTGTAAGCTGTTTGGTACGATTGATTTTTAGAACTCGAGCTTTCTCGGGGAGTGGGGTTGGAGGTAAGCGGAACAAATGGAGAGATGAAAAACACTTTGGTAAATGTGTCAACAAGTTTTGATTATTCGTAGAACATATAAACATATTCTTATATTTTCAGCCGTTCGAGAATAGCATGCATGTATGCGTATATGTACGTATGTATATATATATATATATATATATATATATACACATACATATACACATATATACACACATATATATGTACATATATATACACATACATATATATACATACATATATATAACACACACACACATATATATATTACACATATAAATATATACATGCATATATATATATAACACATATATATTACACATATAAATATACATACACATATATGTATACACACATATATACATATATATACGCACATATCTATATACACATATATATATACACACACATATATATACACTTCAGAATAAAATTATCCAACGATCAGCTGGTATGGAAACCTGTGATTATAAGATTTACAAAATATTACTGGCAGTAATATTCTATAAGTATTATCCTATCTAAATAAGAATTGCTCGATACACAAAATAGAGCAAATAAATCAAATTTTTGTGATTCAAGGAATTTAAAAAAAATTACGACGTGAAATGTTTGAGTTTCATATCAAAGATTTTTATTATTCTATGTAAGGCAAAGAATATATTTGAAATATTTAAACTCCTTATCCTATAGGGTTTCGATGTTACCATTATAGCTATTTGCTAATCTTTTCTTGTCTGAAGAGATGGTAGACATCGAAACCCTATAGGCTAAGGAGTTAAAATATTTCTAATATATTCTTTGCCTTACATAGAATAATAAAAATCTTTGATATGAAACTTAAACATTTCACGTCATAATTTTTTAAAATTCATTGAATCACTTTGATTTGATTTGATATATATATATATATATATATAAGTTTAGTGGTTAAATTTAAATTCTGAAAATCGAAATATAGACACATATATTCGAGTTAAGAATTTATTGTTTGACAAAAGAAATATATAGAAGGGGTTATATTAATTTCCTTAATCCATGAATTTTCAATTATGGCTCATATCAACAGAGGAAATGAAATGCGGTTAGCAAAATGTTCAGCTGGTTAAAAGCACGTATTTTGCTTTTCAGCACAAATATTGAAAATAGTTTTTGTGTGGGGAATTATAGTTATATGAAAACAATTATTGGAAAAGGGAATTTCATACAACCTTGGCAGTCCATTATCAGGAGGAGTATAATATCCTCCGGGGTTTTATTTTCAAGTAGGGGGAATATTGGTTAGAGGGGTAATATAAATTTTACAGTCTATTGGGGCATTCAAATAAGCATTTTTTCACGTCAATTTGATGGATGTTTAGAGAAGGGAGGGGAGATGGAAAAGAGAGATTTATATGTGATGCGATTTGCAGTAAAATTCTGATTGTCGTTAGGTTTGTGGTCGGTGAAAACGTAGAAAAATATTCTCGACCGTAAATCTGAGAGTAGCCTTTAGCAACAAATCTAGCTTTGTATTGTTCAACACCTGATGCTGTAGCCCTTTTTTTAAAGGCCCATTTGTAGAAATAACATATTTATTTTTTGGGAGAGGTACTACCGTATAGGCATTACTTTCGGTCAAAGCATCTATTTCATTTTTCATGGCTAATTTCCATTGATCACAATGTTCTGAATTAATTACTTCGTTAAAGCTTTTTGGCGTATTTTCCATAGAATAACAATAGTCGATTTGATAATCTTTCATATTGTCGACCACAAAAAATATAGGGCCGTTTTCTATTTCTTTTAGGGTTTCTTTCGACTTTAACATGATCATCATGGATAAACTTGTCCCCGTCATCTTCATTGTCTTCATTTGTTTTAATAATTTGAGGAAATATAATTTTATCCTCTTCATATGACTGGGTTTCGTCTTTAAAATTAAACGTGTCTGTGAATTTTGCACATCGGATTCTTTTTATTTTATTTTTCTCTGGAAAAAATACTAAATTGGTTGGACTGGGTTTCGTCTTTAAAATTAAACGTATCTGTGAATTTTGCACATCGGATTCTTTTTATTTTATTTTTCTCTGGAAAAAAATACTTAATTGGCTGGACTGGGGTTCGTCTTTAAAATTAAGCGTGTCTGTGAATTTTGCACATCGGATTCTTTTTATTTTATTTTTCTCTGGAAAAAATACTTAATTGGCTGGACTGTTTTTATCGTATCCAGGAAATATACCTCGATCAGTTTTAATATTTAATTTACTCTTTTTATCTATATAGTAAGTTTAACCAAATACATGCATTCTGCTTAAATTTGGTTTTCTACCGCAGAAAGCTTCATATGGGGTTTTAGATAGTGTTTTGTTAAAGCACCTGTTGCATATATAGGCAGCAAAATAATTTAGAAACAATATTAATATTTTGCAAGAAGTTTTCCTCTAAGATGTACTTATAATGAAAATCCTAGGATTAAAGAAATTAATTTAGACATTGTATTTTTTGGTTCAAACAATAAATTATTATTTGAACGGTAATTCTTTTAAAATGAAATTTGAAAAAAATAAACTCTACTTTTATTTGCTCTATCTAGTATATTGAGCAATTTTATTTGGCTGGGATTGTTTTATATGAATATTTCTTCCAATATTTTGTAGGAGTTGAAACCACTAGATTCACTGACATGTAATCTAATTTATTTTATTATCATGAAGTGTATATATATATATATATATATATATATATATATATATATATATATATATATATATATATATAATTTTAATAATAGAACATTTACTTTATATTCAGTATTTTAGACAAAAAACGTTTGGTCTAATTCCATGTTATTAAAATATTTTAACTTAATTGATATATATATATATATATATATATATATATATATAGCACATTAACTGGAAACTGCAAATTATGAAAGTTGATACCAAGGTTTCCTTCCTGTTTCTTACCGTTACAATTCTATGTCACATTAACATCTTAAGCTTGGCGACTAGATTCAATTTGGTCCCAAAATAGAACGTCTGGCCCTTCCTTAAAATATATTTTTTGCATTAAACTTTTAGCATTCATTTTATTTTCCTCGTCCGATGGGAGCAAACGGGATTTTTCTCTCTCGTCTAGCGGCCAATAATATCTTTTCCAGTGGAAAAATCTTCTACCATAATTTTAAGATGCCATTTCCGCATTTGGATTTTCATTTTAACAACTTGGATTAGTACAATTTCTATTGGACTGTCTCATCTGCATCTATAAAGTTGACGAATGAATATTTTCTTTTAATTGTACAACATCTTTAAACTTGTCTTCATTAGGCCTGGACTTCCTTTGGAATATCTTTTTCAACCTATACACTGCTGCATTATTATCAGCTTTCATACAAATATTACTTGTTTTATAATTTGTAGTTTTCAATTTATGTGTTCACCAACCAAATTTAACGTCAGCTTGGGAATGTTATTTTTCTATTTTCCACTGAGGATAAGTGCCATTTTTTGAAACTCCATGGAATAAGTAAACTTTTCAACTTGTATTCCTTACCGAATAATAAATTATAAATTCTAATTCACAGAGTTTAAATTTAATTTCTTATATAATTGCTCTATCTCGAATCTTGAGCTTTTTATCTGATTAGGGTTGCCCTATAAATATTAATATTTATACGTGCTTTAAGTTTCAGAACTACTCAATTTGTAAACATAGTCAATATATATATATATATATATATATATATATATATATATATATATATATATATATATATAAACAGACGTCCATATCTCTGTCTGTCTCTCTCTGTGTCTCTTCCATGTCTTGGGATCTCATCGTCTACTTATGCGTTTCAAATTTTCTCTCTCTATATATTTTCTCTCTCTCTCTCTCTCTCTCTCTATATATATATATATATATATATATATATATATATATATATATGAGAGAGAGAGAGAGAGACACATACAACATATTTATGTCCATCCATATAGATATATACATATACTAGTGCAATGTAATTTTGCTTTGTCTTCATAAGGAGGGGAGAGGAGTTCTTAGCATCTAACTTATCAGGAGAGTTCTTATACAAGTGTGTGTGTGTGTGTGTGTGTGTGTGTGTGTGTTTAATGCCTATGGACGCGTGCGTGTGTGTGTGAGCATAGAATAATACACTTATGTGACGAACATACCTGCTTCCTGCCGATGGATGCGGATTCCCTCATCTATAATCTTGGCGGAGAGCTGATTCTGCTAACCGAAGCCTCAAGACGATGATTGGATTTTTATACATATTTATATTCACTTCACAGGCGCTTCTTCACAGCAGGGTGGAGTGAATGGCGAACTTCGGCTTGCTCTATTCTCTGGTTCCATCTGAAAATCGTTGCCCTCCCCTCTTGAGGAGGCCTTGATTCTCATATCTTGTTTCTTTCGTGTCTAGCAATCAACTCAATGAACTAAATTTAACTAAGTTTCCCCAACTGAAACTTTTGATACGTCAGATCCGGTCCCATCTACTTAATTTCCGGTACAAGTTTTAGATCGGTCATAGAGTTCGATCTATTTCAAATCACGACACCCTAATCCTTCATTGCGCCATCCAAGTTCGCTCAACTATCGTTCCCCACGATTCAACTTTATCATTCTGTCAAGTAGACAACAAAGAGATATTAAACAGATAAATGGATTTATAAACCCGAGTCTGAATAATTATTTTCTAACCGGCGTTGCTCGGCTGTCATATAATACTAGCAGACCACACGATATTCCCCGATCGTAAAATGACTTCTTGCATAATATAAAGTTCCCAATTCAAAAAGTTCAAAGTGCTAACTAGCAATACTCATAATTTGCCTACGAATTTTATTTTGTTAAATAACTTCCTCGGCGGATAAGGACAGTTCTTTGAAACTCCATGGAATAAAAAAACAATTGTATTCCTTGTTGAATAATAATCTGTTGAATTTTCTAACTAACAGTTTATACCAAATTCCTTATAATAACATATATATATATTTGTGTTGGGACGATTAATCGGGATTCGGAAAAATCGGCAGGGTGGGAGCAAAATCTGAAAAAACTGATGTCTATTTTTCGATGCCAAAAAAGATTCTTTTAATTATGTTTTTTATTTAATGTTACTTAAAGCAATATCTTCTACTGCTGGTAATAATGATAAAATAATGATGTGCTTTTTTATGCTAATCGAGACAATTAACAACTTTGGAGTTAAATATTTAGAGATTTATTGAAAATTAGAATCGGTATTGGTAATTGTATCGGAATCGGGAATTTAGTACGGAATCGGTAATTGTATTGGATTTGGAAAAAAATATTGAAATCTTCCCGTATATATATACATGAATATATATATATATATATATATATATATATATATATATATATATATATATATATATATACATGAATAATTAAATATATATATATATATAAATAATATATTTATATATATATAAATAATATATTATATATATAAACAATATATTTATATATATATACAATATATTTATATATATATAAATAATATATTTATATATATATATAAATAATATATTTATATATATATACATACATATATTTATATATATATAAATACATATATTTATATATATATAAATAAATATATTTATATATATATAAATAAATATAAATATATAAATATATATATAAATATATATACATATATAAATATATATATATATAAATAAATATATTTATATATATATAATAAAGAATTTTATATATATATATAAATAAATATATTTATATATATAAATAAATATATTTATATATATATAAATATATTTATATATATATAAATATATTTATAGATATATAAATATATTTATATATATATATAAATATATTTATATATATATATAAATATATTTATATATACATAAATAAATATATTGATATATATATAAATATACTTATATATATATAAATATATTTACATATATATAAATATATTTATATATATTTATATATATAAATATATTTATATATATATAAATATATTTATATATATATATATAAATATATTTATATATATATAAATAAATATATATTTATATATATATATATATATATATAAATAAATATATATATATATAAATATATTTATATATATATAAATAAATATATTTATATATATAAAGAATATATTTATATATATAAAGAAATATATTTATATATATATAAATAAATATATTTATATATATAAATAAATATATATATAAATAAATATATTTATATATAAATCAATATATATATATAAATATATATATATATATATAAATAAATATATATATAAATATATAAATAAATAAATATATATAAAATACAAATAAATAGATATATATATAAAAATATAAATATATATATATAAATATAAATAAATAAATATATATATATATAAATATATAAATATATATAAATATAAAAATATAAATATATATATATATATATAAAAATACAAATAAATAAATATATATATATATATATATAAATAAATATATATATATAAATATAAATATATATATATATAAATATAAATATATATATATATATAAGTATCAATAAATAAATATATATATATAAAAATATAAATAAATAAATATATAAAAATATAAATAAATAAATGTATATATATAAAAATATAAATAAGAAAATATATATATATAAATGTATAAATATATATATATATATAAATGTATAAATATAGGTATATATATGAATATATTAATATATATAAATATATTAATATATATATAAATATTTATATATATATATATATAAATATATATATATAACAATATATAAATATATTTATATATATATAAAATATATAAATATATTTATATATATATATATATAAATATATAAATATATTTATATATATATATAAATATATTATATCTATATATAAATATATTTATATATATAGGAATTTAAAATTCATGATTTGAAAACGTTAAATCTCAAATATAGATTTTTTTATTGTATGCAAGACAAAGACTAGAGTATATATATATATATATATATATATACATATATATATATATGTCTGTTTATTTTCTATTTTTCTTTATTTTTAAGCTATTAGAAATACAAAACATATATGCATTCATATAGATTTATATACATATATATATTCTAGAGATATTATATATATATAAATCTATATAGAATATGTGCGTGCATGTGTGTGTACGTGTAGATATATTGTTAGTCTCCTCATTTTCGTTCACATCGTATTTTGTTATCCGTTCATCATCTTGGAAAGGCTTTAATATCAGATGCTCATTCGAAGCCGAGATTGTGTTTGTTTCCATTGAAAATGGAGGCCGCATGCAAGAAAAGATATTCTATTCTTTTACCATTTTTTGTGTGTTCTTTTATCATTTATTTCTCTCTTTGCGGTTTATCCGGAATAAGTATGTCATATTTGGGCAAAAATTACAAGCGAAAATGTTTTTTGTTGATTTCAGACTTAAAAAAAAAAAAATAGAATAAAAAACATGCGAACATTTTTTTTTCTTTTCCAAGATTTAATCATTTTTTTTTTCGTTGTTCAACAAGAAAATGCACCGAGAAGCGATGAATGAGATATTTACATATTATGACGTAAAGAAAGATGCAAAAAGATGAAGAACAAAACACGTTATGTATTTCAGATGCTGAAGAAGAAATTGCATAACAGGAATATGAAAACATCCCGACTGGTAAATACGGAGACATGATTGCAAAATATATCCTTTCATTAACACACACTTATAAGTATTTGTATCAAAGAGGGGGAGTATATATATATATATATATATATATATATATATATATATATATATATATATACATATATATATATATATACATATATATATATATATATAGATATATATACAGATATATATATAGATGTAGATATATAGATATATATAAATATAGTTATATATATAGATATATGTATAGAAAAATATATATAGATATATATAGATATATAGATATATATAGATATATATACATATAGTTATATACATATATATATATAGATATATATAGATAGATACATACATACATATATATATATAAATATATAGATATAGATATATATAGATAGATACATACATATAGATATATATATATATATAGATATATAGATATATGCATATAGATATATATATATATAGATATAGATATATATATACACATATAGATATATATACACATATAGATATATATAGATAGATATATACATATATATACATATATATACATATAGATAGATATATACATATATATACATATATATACATATAGATATATATATATATAAATATATATATACATATATACATATAGATATACATATAGATATATATATACATATAGATATATATACATATAGATATATATATATATACATATAGATATATATACATATAGATATATATATACATATAGATATATATATATATACATATAGATATATATATATGCATATAGATATACATATAGATATATATATATACATATTGATATATATATGCATATAGATATACATATATACATATATATACATATATATATATATACACATATATATATATATATGAAAAAATAAAAAAGGCTATATAAAATATATACCTAATCATATAGGTTTATTCGTTTATTCAATATGGAAGTTACATCAATATGGGGTGTAAGATAGATAAACCTTTTTATACCATGATATTTCGAGGCTTAATGCCTGCTTATTTCGCTCCTTATGTAGCTATCGCTAGACATCGTCTCTTATATGTTATCTAGCATCTTCTCTTCTGATGAGAAGCATTAGGTTTCGAAATACTATGGTAAAAAGAGTTTTATTTACCCTACACCACTTTTTAATTTTTTCATATTATATATAAGCTCCAAAGCATTTTGTTGAGTTCTGCAAAATTCTGATAAGTCTCTCCTTAAAGAATCGATCTTATTCTTGTAACTCCCCCTATATATATATATATATATATATATATATATATATATATATATATATATATATATATAGAGAGAGAGAGAGAGAGAGAGAGAGAGAAATAAAAAGGAACAAACCGTATTATGTGTTCATCAACGTTTCGTCTTTATTTCGAGACTTCCTCTTGATGAATGGGATTAAGAAACAAAAAATATCAGTACAAAATATTTGAAAATGTTTCACGTGCAAAGTGTGACGCTGTTCTATTTCAGAAAAACGGAAAAGGACGTTGGAAATTCAAAAAGGAGTGGAGGGGGGCTTGCGCTGTTAAAGAGAGGGAAATTTTAGTGACGTCATATAGTCGTTAATGTAATTTTAACAGATATGAACGCAGTTAATATTCTTACTGGAGAGAAATATATCTGTTGAAATTCAAATTTGTCACAGAAATGAAATGAGTGTTATGTAATTTATTGATTGAGATTATATGTATTAATTATTATAGGGGTGTTCTAATGGTGTGAAAGGGTAAACCTGTGTCTACAGTTAAATTATGTTCTTTTAAATAAAAGTTTACTTATTAATGGCGCTATGTTATAGAAACCTGCACGCTGTTTAATTTAAGCCCATTCATCCAGAGGAAGTCCCGAAATAAAGACGAAACGTTGATGAACACATAATACGGTTTGTTCCTTTTTATTTCTCTATTTTGTCGGAAAACTATTTCCATATTTCTCATCATATATATACACACACCCACACACACAGACACACACACACACACACACACATATATATATATATATATATATGAATACATATTTTTGATTATTGACAATTATTTCAAATTTCCATCTTTCTTTTGGTCAAGATCAAAGTGTAGTATCTGTTCTTCAGATGCTGCACTTCCATTTCTTGTTCTCTATCGGTGGAGGAGAAATCCTTCACGAGTGAGACAATTTTTATTTTTGTACCTTTTCTCCACGTTAAAAAACGACCCTGGTGTCTAACTCTGTCCCGTGGGGAGGCATAGTAAATAGGTACAAAGTCATATTTACTCACTTATTTATGCGTGCATGTATGCGTTTATGTCAGTGAGTACTTTCTAAGGAATTGCACACACACACACACACACACACACACACACACACACACACACACACACACACACACACACATATATATATGCATTGCACACCCATCAAAGTAAGCTAAAATACCATCCAGCAATGTTTTTATGCAATTCAGTAAAAATAATGACATGTAATCACGTTTAGGAAAAGCCATTTGAAATTTTTAGAAATTAAAATAAAATGAGGAAAAGCAGAAACAGAAAAACAAAACAGTTACATCATTGTAAAGGAAATGGTGATATTTATTTCTCTCTCTCTATATATATATGTATATATGTGTGTGCATGTGTACAAATATATATGCATACATACACATCTTTAAACATATATATATATATATATATGAGAGAGAGAGAGACTTGTACATACATATATACTGTATATAAATACGTGCATATGTATATATACATAGATATACATACACGCAGATATCCATATATGTAAATATGTACATATGTATATAAATATATAAATATAAATACATACATATATAAATATATATATATATATATACACACAAACACACAAATATATATATATACACACACAAACACACAAATATATATATATATATATATATATATATATATATATAAAGTGGATCTTCATTTTACATTTGCCCGTCTTTCTGACAAAGAGGGAAGAATTGCTGTCATCAGTGTTAGAATCTACCTTATCTAACACTTATCATTGGAAAGTTTTTGACCTTGAAGTAGTATTGATTTCGCTTCTTACATGAAATAATTTCATGCCTTGTTTGAAGCGATTTCTATAAATAACATACACATACATACATATATGTATACACACAGATGTACATATATATATATACACAAACGTACATATATATATAGACATAGATATAAACACACACACATACATACATATACACTTACATACAGACATATACACACATGTATATACATACACACATACATACATACACATACATATGTAAATACATCTATCGATAATGCCTCCGTTCACTCTCAAGAGACAACGGATAACCTCTGTAAGGGTAGCTGCGTGTGTAAATATGAGGCAAGAGTCGCGCAATCGACAACCACACCTCTCCTGAATCGATACTGCTTGTGTTTAATGGCAAGAAGACGCACTGGTTTCCGTTAGGTCACACACACACACACACACACACACACACACACACACACACACACACACACACACATCTATATATATATATATATATATATATATATATATATATATATATATATATATATACTAGCAAAAGTACCCGTCGTTGACTGGGTTCAAAAACAGCCTACAGAAAATGGACTCTGATTTATGAAAGTATGATAGGTTATGAAAAGGAAGGGTTGTAAAGAGATAGCTTCGAATTTGGGGGCATCAAAACCAAAGCAAAATATGATGAAAGTAAAAATAAAATAGATAAACCCCATAATTTATTATACCATACCTGAATTTTATTATACCATATTTCTTCAAACTGAAACATAATTATCAAAGTATACTTACGCAGATAGATATAAAAAGTCTTTATTAAAGTTTGTGCCTATTTCAATTCTATGGAGGCCAGGCGCGAACGAAGACCCCACAATTTTATTATACTATCCTTATTTAAGTTAAAACATACTTATCAATGTATTCTTATGTACATCTATATCAAAAACACTTGTAAACGTTTTTTTTTACTTTTTAAATTTTTTATTTCCATACTTTGTGGACCAGGCGCGAACGCAGACCCCATAATTTTAATGAACCACCGTTCTGCCAGATCAGACATACTCATTCCTGTATCTCGATACATCTTCTATCATTATATGCAATCAGTTTTTTAAAATAGTCAACCATATAGGAGCCTATTCGTGATCAGACATACACACACACACAGACATTCAGCTTTATATTATAGATATACATATATATATATGAGTTTTTCTTTATCTAGATATTCTTTTGAAGCATTTGACAATTACAACAAAAGGGAAAGAACGAATTCCCTTTCTGAATCATGCAAAAATGGTTTTAAAATCTCTTTAACAAAACGGACATAAGTTATGAGGCAATATCACTAAAAATTTAAAAAATAAATCGAAATAAAAAGATCGAACGTATTTAGATGAAAATTATTGATATTAAAAAAAAAAGATTTCCCAATAATTTTTCAAAGTTGAAGAAGCTAACAATCTCTAATGCAATTTTCTCTATCATTTAGCATGTTTGATTATTTTATCAGTATTCTTTCTTTTATTTTTTATTTTTTGCAGTTCTTTCATTTAACCATTTTTCGAAAAAAAAATGTTAATCTGTCTCTTTTTGAATCTTTTATTTTTGTTCTCGAATGATTATTAGAGAACGTAGGCATTTGAAATATTTGAAATGGAGTTACAAACGAGATTGTACACATATGCGCGTAGATTCCATGTATTATTACGTAAATTTAGTGTTTTTTATCACTTTGTATATGTTATATGTCGAAGAATATATATATATATATATATATATATATATATATATATATATATATACTCGCGGGGGTACGGCGATGCCCGGGTGTTTGGAGGTGTGTGTGGTTTTGGGTAAATCAAAACACCCGGGTGTTTGTGTCAGGGGGGGGGTAAAATAAAAGAAAGTTTTGGTAGGTAAGTATGAGGATCGAACCTGAACCCGAACCCTTGAGGCGAAGTTGGAAATTGAAGTGTGAAAAAAAGTGCGACGTTAACCATTGGACCACCACAAAATACTAACGGAAACACGTTTGAATTTATTTAATTATTTAGAATTGGCAGGTGCCCGTTTTAATGACTTAATGAGGTCAACTTTGACTGCGGGACTATTTTATTTACTGCGGGAATGCTTTTTTTATTTTTATTTTCCAAGATATGGGGAGGGGGGACTAGCTCCCCATAACAAGGGGATTCTCCAAATTGAATAGCAATTGTCTGATATAAGGAAAATTTCCATATTGATCAAATCTGATTGCTTTCAGACATTTCCGGCGATCGCAACTGGAAAAATACCGCCAAAATTAGTGTCGCTTTTATTATACGAAAAAGCCTAATCCACATGCTGCGATCGAAAAATGTTGAATATTTATCTTTCCAAAGTCGAGCAAATTAAATAGACAGGCGACCTCCGTTTTTAACTCGTAGATATTATGACTTATATGTGATATAAGAAGTTGTGAGCCGACCGACCGCTTCTCGGCAAAAAAGCCTTTTACAGACATACACAAAAAGCGAACATACATACATACATACATACATACATACACACATTTTTGCTTTTATAGATAACGTGAAGAAGTAAAAATACTTGAAACTAGAGGATGGAACAATAAAGTTGTCGCCCTAAAGAAAATACACTACAGCTTTATTTCAAATCTCTTGTTAAAAAAAAAAATAATTCAGGTAACTTGAGTATGTAGTACAATTGACATCTACTCAATGTAACCGCCTTCAGCCTCAATCACCGCCTCAATACAGGTCCGAAATTGAGAGCATGTCTTTTCCGCAAGCGCTGACGGAATCTAGGCGAATACGTAACGGATGGGTACGACCAGGCTGGTTTTGTTGGTGATGTTCCCGACGTATGATCAAACGAAGTAGTCCAGTAGGTTAAGGTCAGGAGAGGAGGGGGCCCAGTGAGAAAAGAGTCCAAAGTCGTAGTACTCCTTCTGAAGCCAAACCTGTGGCTATTAAGACTTGTGAGTCGGCGCCGAGTCCTACTACCACACAAAGGGTCTGCCAGAGGACACCTGATCGAATCAGGGCATCACCACACTCTATAGCACATTCAGATGCACTTTGGTGTTGACTTTCAAGCCGACTTCCAAGATGTGAAGTGGTATGATGTGGCCACTCTAAAGACCATAACCGTCGCCGGAAACTTTGTTGATCTGTGCTCTCAAACGTTGAACTCTCCGGATTTGGATTTTGAGGGTGCTGGCAATGGTCCTATTGTCATAACTTGGGTCGGTAGAGAGCATCTCCAATCTCGCCCACTGTGCCACTTTCAGACATGATAGGAGACTCCTATCGCTCTTGGAATTTGTACACAACTGGCCAACTAGTACATCGTCTGCAACAAAAAAGAAAACCGGTTTTCATCAAACGAAAATGAAATTATGTCGACTTTTCTATGGTGACAATTTTATCATTCCACATGTATATATATAGACAGTAGACCCCCAAGGATACGTTTTTCATGTTACGATGTGGAATATGATGCCTTTTCTGGCCCCTGGTTACGATAGCTGCCCCCTTACAGTGTTATTTATAATGTTATTTGGCAGTAAACGTTTCTTTTTCAAAACGGAATTTTTATTATAAAATGAACAGATGCATGCTTCATATGAACATTGTAAATAGTAAGGTGAAAGTAGAGAAAAGTTGTTTTTTTTCAAGAGACTGTACAAATTATTTTTTTCAACAGATGTTAAGAAAAACAGAAAACATACTTCCATCATTAATTATGCAAAAAAAAAAAATAAAGTGGAAACCTTTCTGTTATTAATGTTTGCTAAAAAATAAATACAGTAAACTTCGCTGAAGTGTTGGCATATGCTGCATCTTAAAAAGTTGGTTCATGCTGACAATTAAATAAAATAAACGTCTAAAAATTAGTTAAAATAAGTAAAATCATGAATGACAGCTCTTGGAGGGGGGGTCAAGTAAGTAGGAACAACGCAATCATTTGTGTAAAATAATTAATATTCGAGAAATTGTAAACAATAACAAAAATACCTGATACCAAATGCAGTAAAATTCAAGTATCTGAAACTTTACAGGTAAATTTCTAAAAAAAAAAACACTACGTTTTTGTTGTTTTAAATTTGAATATATTATTTATTGATCTTTTATCTTCAATTTGTGATATCTTCACTTTGGTGACTAAATTAATTATTTACTTTTTAATAGACACTTCAAAATGGGAGGCTTGAATTAATTCGACCCCCTGTCTTTCCAAGCTTATAGCTACCGGAAAAATGTAATTCAAGCCCTATTTTTTTTCAATTAAAGGAGCAAAGACGAAAGTTTCATTTAAAAAAAAGCAAAAGAAAAATAAAACAAAGTAATTTTTAAAAGAAAAGGTTTTAAACTTCGGGCTTTACAGGTAAATTTCTAAAAAACACTACTTTTTTGTTTTAAATTTGAATATATTATTTATTGATCTTTTATCTTCAATTTGTGATATATAAAACTTTGGTGAGTAAATTAATTATTTACTTTTTAATAGACATTTGAAATCAGGGGGGTTGAATTAAAAAAACGTCATTGTTTATTGGAAAGAACATAAAATTTCACATTGACCCTGAAAACATCGTAAAAATAGAATCAATAGAAAAATTTTGATATATTTTTAAACTTTAAAAATTGAAAAATACTGAACTCATAAAATTCAATTAATTTCATTACTGTCTTTTAAAAAATAAAAAAATAACATTTCTATTACTTTTTATACAACTTTAATAGTTTATTTTGGAAGTATAATCCATAAAGAAAATAAACAACCCACCTTTTAAAAGAGAAATTACGAGTTTTTTATATTTTATTCGCAGTTTCGTGTTAGGGGTATAAAAAATTCCTACAAAAATTCTGATACACCTAGTCATTTAAGCCTCCTTACTCCTTAAGCGATAAGCGGGCATTTGTTTATTAATTTTTTTATTCCGAGTGTAAAATCCACTTTGAACAACATATTTGGAAATTAGAAAAATAAAAAAAAACAAAAAAACTTTTAGCATGTTAAAAGTATTTAGGTTGGTAGATAAATATATTCTACTGTGTTTAGTGTAAGTTTTTTTGCTGTTGTTTCTTGCTTTTAAGAGTTTTTGACTAAGGAGGGTTGCTTAGATCGTATTTTAAACAAAACTACGGAGGTTGGAATGCCCCCTCCTAAAATGTACTTGGAAAAATCGATTTTATAGCGAGATTTAAGAATGGTTAGCCTAAAAAAAGGTGAAAAACAAAACAAATAATCAATAAATAATTGTTACCAAAGGCAATAAATGCTACTTTTTTTTACTTACATGAATGAGTTTATTTTATGTTTTAAAGTATTTTCAAGCGCTTTTCTTTATTTTATAATCTAAAATTGCGGGTGTGTAGGTGTAAAATATCTCCTAATTTTTTTAGAATTCCCCGCTGGATTGCAAACGAAATCTCCAGATCTAGCAGGAAAACCGCTAAATTGGAAACACTGGTCACGTGACGGCAAGCGGTGATAAATAATTGCCCATAAATAAAAAAAATGGCCTATCGGTACAAAGAAAACCACCTATTTATTATAGAAAAATTGAATATAATGTTATAATTAAAAAGAGATATATAGAAATACGCATGTGTACAGTAAACATATTATACCAAAATGTCGAAGCAATCACTAATTTAGTTATTCAGACTATTAATTACGAACGAACCAAGAGTTACATATATATATATATATATATATATATATATATATATATATATATATATATATATATATATATATATATATATATATATATATATATACATGTACTATATATATACATGTACTATATATATAGACATGTACAATATATATATATAAATAAATAAATGTACCATATATATATATATATATATATATATCTATATAATACTAAAAGTCTATGGATCTTGTATGTTTGCAATCAGATTTCCGGTTTTCAACATCCGGTTGCGCATGCGTAAATAGCAACGTCTTCAATCCGTTATTCCAATTCCGGAATTTTTATATCGCTTTTAATACAAACAATTTCATTTAATTTGATCAAATAGTTATTTATATATACAAATAATACATAGATTCATAGATAATTATAATATATATTATAAAATCTATTTATCTATGAATCTATTAATAATATGAAATATTACCCTATACAATTTATGGAAAGAAAACACCTCTCACTTTCCCTCTAATAGATTTCAACACTCCTACTCCCTCTGTTTTCGTTACGTACGCGAGAAATAGTTACGTGTATGTGTGAGAGAGAGAAAAAGGGGGCGATGTAAAACTGGATAGAGTTATCCCCCTTAACTAATGCAGACCTTTTTACTAGAGGGCGTTATTGCAAAAAAATTTCTTTTTCTTCTTCCCATGTTTTTTAAAGTCGTCTGCTTACATTTCCAAACGGAAAGCTGAATCGGTAAATGCACACATTTCTATTACATTAAATAGTGTTTTCCTTTACACAATGGGTACTGAATGTTTGCTTAAATTAAATGAAAAAAGTTACATTTTATTTTCATTTTCTATTTAAAAAGCCATTATTAACATGTGGAGAGTGTTTTTTTTTATTATTCTGTACTTTCAACTAACAATTTCATTTAAAAGATGATATATCAAAATTTGAATTTAACTATAATAAGGATTATGATACCTGTTCAGTGCATAAGTATGACCAACCACTTATAATTCAGTGACTGTAATTAAAAAAAAAATAACAATTATAATAAACAGAACGACTCATAGAAATCTATCTATATTCTTTTTTCATTTTAATATACTTTCATAGAAATGCTTCTGTTATGTAAAAAAAAACTATTTTCTTTATGCCACAAGTGTCACGCTCATACATGAATTCCATAGCTAATATAACGTACTGACCCAACGGGTCACGGGTGGTCTAGTATATATATAAATGTACTATATATATATAGATATTTATAATGTGTACATGTATATATTTTGTACATGTTTATATATATATTATATAGGTACTCCTGCAGTATTTTACCCACCGATTTCACGATCTTAGCCGAGCGTTGACGAACGCTTTCGGCGTTAACGCCGACGAAAGCCGAGAATTCGGAGCTACGGTGCAAGAAGAACGCTAAAAGTATGTGAATAGCAACAACATTACAAGGAAAAGATATTACACACACACACACAACAAAATGGATAAAATTAATACAAAAAATTTGGATAAAATAAATCACAAACACTTACCGTAAGTTTATTTTTAAAGTAAAATAAATTTATTTTGTTGAATATTTATTTTTTTTTTTTTTGGTTCATTTTGTTTTCCGATAGCTTTTTTTGGGGGGGGGGGTAAGCAACAGTAATAAACACTTCAATGTTTTTTTTTGTTTGTTTGTTTTTGACAAAACGTTATTAAACAGTAACAACAATGTTTTTTTGTTTGTTTTTTTTCCCCCCCAGTAATGTTTGTAGGGGGGGGGGCAACAATTACTGTTTATCTTTAGTTCCGACTGGAAGATTTTCTACTGACTGTAGAGAGGCAAAGTAGGGAGCAAAGGGTTTTCAGAGGATGTGGAAAGAAGCTCCTTCCCAAACCGGGTAGCCTTCCGCGATTTGATTTATTATGGAGACAAAAGAAGGGTTGTGTCCAAATTTTTGTCTCCACATAAATTCGCATAAATATGTTTCCAACAGCTCCCGTTTTTTTTTGTTTTTTTTTTATCGCTAAATTAAATAGCTGAAATGAAAGGCTGTGTATTTTTACTTTGAACAATAAAATAACTGAAATGAAACGCTATGTGTGTAATTTCAATGAAAATTATTCGTCTGCTGCGCGTTCGTTTGAAGCGCCCTGATTGGCTGATAGAGTATCGTACCGCTCGCCATGTTCCGGCGTTTTCCGACGGATGTCGATCAACGCTCGGCTAAGATCGTGAAATCGGTGGGTAAAATACTGCAGGAGTACCATTATATATATGTGTATATATATATCTATATGTATGCATATATATGTATCTATATATGTCGATATATATCTTTTTATGTATGTATACATATGTATATATATATATGTCTATATGTATTTATATACATATGTCTATATATATATATATGTCTCTCTCTCTCTATATATGTCTATGTATATATATGTCTCTCTCTCTATATATATATGTCTATATATATATGTGTCTATATATATGTATAAAATATATATGGCGATTAAGCTACACTGAATATTCCGCGTTTCACCACTCTAGGATTCTTCAGGCTCAAAGTACCTAAGCTCAATTTGTTTACACAAAGGGAAACAACATGGCTGACGAGAGCCTAACATCATATACGTTTTACCATTAACTGGTCCCCTTGATGTTGAGCTTGAAACCGACGGTACCAATGCTTTTCTGAACTTCTGTAAAATTAAATAAATAAATATTAAGCTCTTATATCGATAAGGTTTTTCTTTGTAATCGAGCACTTCGTTGGAATTCTTTCCCCCCAAAAACAGTAAACAAATATATATATATATATATATATATATATATATATATATATATATATATATATATATATATATATATATATATATATAATGTACAGGTGTGTGTGTATATATATATATATAATGTACATGTGTTTATGTATATATATATATATATATATAGATGTGTCTATATATAGATTTGTGTGTATATATATATATAGATGTGTCTATATATAGATTTGTGTATATATATATATATATATATATATATATATATATATATATATATATATATATATAATACTCAATTTAGATGTATAAAATATTATTCCAGATATGTTCACAAAAAAATTTACATGCATGCATATTCACTTTCAGGCGCGCGCGCGCACACACACACACGCACATATAATATATATATATATATATATATATATATATATATATTATATATATATATATAAAGATTTAATAGTTTTTATCTCACAAATTTACATCGATAAAGATAGGCTAGGGCTAAAGGCATATGGTTAATCTCTTTATCAGCTTTGAAGAGATGAGAAGCAAAGGTTTGGTGTTGGAGGTGAGACGATTGAGGTTTTTGGTTTAATGGTTCTTTATTTACCATTCATTACCATTTACCAATTCCTTTTTTTTCTTTCTTCTTATTTTTTTGTAACTCTTGGAAATCGCTGTGGGACTATTACAGGAAACATTAGGGCCTTTAGCAATGATCTATTTCATTTGAGGAGAGGAGGGGGTCGAATTTGACTCACGATAAACTAAAAAACAAAACAAACAAAATAGAAAGTCTATTCCGTTTTGCTTCGATATGCCTTGATATATTTACTTGAATAATAATAATAATAATAATAATAATAATAATAATAATAATAATAATAATAATAAATACATTTATGTAAATATCTAGAATTCGATACACCGAAATGCACACATATTCTGAATTTTTTAAATGTTTCGAGTGCTCAATACTTTATACTCACACGCACACACACACACACACACACACACACACACACACACACACACACACACACACACACACACACACACATAGTCATCCACATACAGTACTGTTTCGCAGCTCATCAGTGCGGCTAAACATGCAACTACCTCAAGCCATGATCGAAACCCGATCGCCCAAACGACAGTCGAAGCTTCTAACCGTTTCTGCTTCTATGCGGGCAGTGAATTATCAATGTTTTGACATTGTCCAAAGTACCTAAGCTCAATTTGTTTACACTGTTGAGAAAACTTGAAGCACTTACCTGCGACTCTCAGGAAGAGTGGCAGCAAAAACCTTTTGTGTGGGCGATGACTCTTTTTATATTGGTAGATGTTACATTTAACTTATTTGATTGGCTAACTGGATTATAAGAGGGATGGAGTGAACTGAATTTTGGTTGTGATTTCAGTTTGGGATTGGAGTTGAAGGAAATTGAATCGTTACCCTTATTACCAGACCGACAAGGTTCTACAATTTTTACCTAGTCACAGGTCGCAACAAACCATTGTTGCAAAATCCTTGTTAACCTCTACCTTTCAGTGGAGAAAGTTTCCACAACACAGAGAGCATCGCTTCATACGCTAATGGTAATTTTGTATATCATCTCCCAAATTATATATTAGTGATGGCACGATCCCGATATTTTCCCGATTCCGATTTCTATTCTATATAAATCTCTAAATATTTAGTTATAGACTTGTTATATTTCCCCCGATTTCCGTAAAAAACACATGCTAAAGTACTTATATTTTCCTACACGTAAAAAACACACTTGGTACGGATGATCTATCTTAGTTTTACTGGTTGTTTAAATAATTACTACTTTGTACTTATTATCAGCAATTATAGATCTTGCTTTAAACAGAATCAAATAAAAAAAATAATTAAAAGAATCGTTTTGGCATCGGAAAATACGCTCAAATATATATATATATATATATATATATATATATATATATATCAGAATCGCCAAACATATTCCCTGCTTCATCTGAGACCATCAACCTACCACCAGAAAGTCTCAACTGATAGAATCGTCCATCGGCCAACACTTGGTCAATAAAAAGGAGTGCGGTCTTGCATTCTCTCCGGAGTGTTTTTCTGTTTTGTACCGAGGACGTACAAAGTTCCACCTGTCTGTCCTCGAAGCACTTGCCATCATTTCCAGCCCCCCTACTTTGTGCAAGCAGAGAAACCACCGGCTTCAATTAGAATTATTTGGGTAGTCACAGTTTTTTTTTAAACTCCTCTCCGCTCTTACTCCATTCCACTACCAAATATTTTTAAAAAAATAATAATTTTCAGACTTATACCCTTGAAAAGTTAGCCTGAACGAAAAGCGCTTCAGATGTATTTTAACGATCTTGTTTTTAATCGACTTTATTTTACTGAATTGTACATTTGTTACATGTAACTTCCCCCATTTTTTTTCCTTTTCCTCGCCCCGTTTTCCATCTTATTTTAGTCGATTGAAGTTCCGCTATGGTTCACTTCTTTATGATATATATATATATATATATATATATATATATATATATATATATATATATATATATATATATATATATATATAGTAACTTATAAAATATATATGGCGATTAAGCTACACTGAATATTCCGCGTTTCATCCACTCTAGGACTCTTCAGGCTTATAAATTACTAACTAGCTCTACTCACATATTGAGCACTTTTGAAGTAAATACTTAAAGTGTACGCATAAATCTATACTTTCTTATATTAATTTTATGTGAGTAAATTAAGTGGTTATATATATATTTCTGTGGAAATCTACTTGATCTCCTTATAATATATACCAATCCTTATTCAAGAAGCTCAATATATTTACAAAGCAATATAGTGGACCGACGCTGCTCAGGATTTTAATGATCAAAGAATGTTTCAAAATCTAATATTTTTTATTGTCATGGAAATCGGTGTAATTGCCCATTTTTTAAAATCAAATCGATTGATTACCTGCTCTAATTGGGGACACATCGCGGTGCACTGGGAGGTAGCTCACCTGCCTCTCTGTATGACTTATTTCAAAAGATATTGTAGTCTACCTTACACTATAGAGAACCTACCGTTGATTTTATAAATTTATATATATAATGGCTTGAATTAAAGTTTAAAAATCCAAAAACTCAAGTATTGTACTCCTATAAAACTAAACATTTCGAACGTGATCCTCTTATACCAAAGGATCTGCCGTTCGTTTTATTTATTAAGCGTTTCGGCTTGTGTGGTAATACAACTTCTCAAATGCAGTTCTGATGTTAGGCTGTGTAAGGTGTTAACTTTGGTTCAAATCGTCTGTTCCTTCTTTCATTGGATTATTTCGATTATTGATACTTATCGAAGACATTCTGATGCAATATTTAAAAACACTACAAGGCACATTAAGTGCCTTTGTATGAAATTTCATAAAAATCGGTCCAGCCGTTTTCAAATCCATATGGAACGAACTCACAAGATTACTTATATATATATATATATATATATATAGATATATATACGAACTCACAAGATTACTTGATTACGTATATATATGTATATATATATATATATATATATATATATACGAACTCACAAGATTACTTATATATATATATATATATATATATATATATATATATATATATGAACTCACAAGATTACTTATATATATACGTTTTAATTTTTATTACCGTTTTATCTGTTTAGTTACACATGAACCTGGATTCCTAATACGATTCGGTAACCGAAACATGTGTAACTAAACATAAAACTAATAAAAAATAAAACGCATATTTGCTCTGCAATAGTATTGAGCACTTTCTTCAGGTTTTTACTAATTACCATTTTTGTTTAATATATATATATATATATATATATATATATATATATATATATATATATATGTATATATATATATATATATATATACCTTATTATATTTTTTAAGAAATATTTTTAATAAATTAATAGTCTGATTATGTCCATATACCAATAAAATCAATATCAAAATCAAAATTAATTGATTAAATTATTTAAGCCTCATGATCATCACAGTGGATAAGGATTCGATACTAGAGATATTCATATTCGTACTCTATTTCTAAAAGAGAGGAGATATAACATATGAGAAATTTTTGGAATCAAGTCTCCTCTTGCTGTTATTTCAGATCATTTGAAACCATAGCAGCAAGTTTTAGTCTCCCCTCCATGAAGACCAGAGATTTAAGGGAAATATGCATGCATATATATATATATATATATATATATATATATATATATATATATATATATATATATAATCTGAGGGTTATTCTTTTCCAGGCGTTAAGTAACCAATGAAGTTTAACGAGGTTAATACAAGAGTGCTCAATACCCGAAGTAGAGCAGGGTATACTCTTTATTTGTTTTACATAAGCAGTAATATGTCGCTACACAGTCATGAGCATGTTTCTGTCGGCTAGTTAGCAGTAACTAGAGACCTCTTCAGGTGATACAGCTTATACGCAAGCAAAGTTTGCAATGAAAATATTCTCATTTACATTGCAAACTTTGCTTCCGTATAAGCTGTATCGCCTGAGGAGGTCTCTAGTTACTGGTAAGTAGCCGACCGAAACATACTCATGACTGTGTAGCAACATATTACTGCTTATGTAAAACAAATGAGTATATATATATATATATATATATATATATATATATATATATATATATATGTATATATATATATATATTTTTATATTTTGGCAGCAAGTCATTATTCAAGCACGTCTTATTGAACACGACAGAGTTATTCCTTTTTTTCCGATTTTTTGGGGATATCTTTTCAATTCGCCGAGCGGTCTTTTTATTTCTGCTGGCATGTTTTGTATTATGCCCCCCCAGAAGTTGTTGTTCAACCATATTCTTCTTAAGCGCTTTCTATTGGTGCATCTGATCGTCGTCAGAAGCGACTGTTGTTGTTGTTGTTGTTGTTGTTTTCTTTTTCTTGTTCTTTGAGGCTTGGTACATTTTTATATTTTTTTAATGGTTATAAAGGCGGGTACATGATGGTTAGGGACGAATTATTTTTAGTTTTAATTTCGATTTTCTTATTTCATACTATATTTTGTTTCTTGTTAGTTATTAAATACGGTTAGCATATTTCTCCCGGAATTTAATGAGACCCTGTTTTACTATTAAGGACACGTGCTACAAGGGTACTGGGTGGGGAGTTGGACAGCAAGATGTCGGTTCACGTTACACTTGAACTTCTGCATGGCAGTACAGTTGGGGAAGCAAGAACCTGGCAGGGAGTTCCAAAGTCTAGCGGTTCTGAGGAAGAAACTACTGGAGTAGAAGGCTTTCTTACATCTAGGGATGTCTACTGTGAAGAGGTGGGATTGTACTGCTTGTCGGGTTTGTCAGGGGTATTTACGTAGAGGGGGTACAAGTGCTTGCAGCTAGTCGGAACATTCACAGCTAAAGTACTTGTAGAACAGGCAGAGAGATGCTACATTGCGTCGATGGGACAGAGGCTGAAGCTTGGATGATAGTTCAGGACCTATTAGGTTGGTGACTCTCTTTTGAACCTTGTCTAGGAGTGAGAGACTAGTAGCAGATGCACCAGCCCAAATGTGACAGCAATACTCCATACATGGGTGAATGGTGGCCTTATAGATGTACAGGATACTTTCAGGCGTTAGTAGCTGTCTAGCACAGAAGAGAGAACCTACCTTTTTCGCAGTGGCCCTGGCAATGCTCTCAATGTAATTGTTCCAAATCATGTTTCCTGTGAACGTTAAGCCGAGGAGTTTAAAAGATGTGCTTTCAGATAAAGAGTCTTTGGCCATTGCTATTGGTGGTAGTGAAGGTTTCTTGTAGTTATTGAAGGAAACAAGTTTAGTCTTGGCAGCATTGAATGTGACCATCCATTTATATATATATATATATATATATATATATATTTATATATATATTTATATACATATATATATTTATATATATATTTATATATATATTTATATATATATATTTATATATATATATATATATATATATATATATATATTTATATATATATATATATATATATATATATATATATATATTCCAGGTTAATATTTTCCAAAGGTAAAGTAAAGCCAGATATCCTTCTTATTTGTTTTATATGAGCATTTATACGTTGCTACACATTCATGAGCATGTTTCGGTCAGCCAGTTAGGATTAAGCTTTTATATACACAATATGCGAGTAATTTACCCATATGGGTTGAATATTAAACTTAAAAAAAATAACTTACAAGATTCTGAAATTATAGGTAGATTATATCCAACTTTGTCTCGCTACGGTATTAGAGATAGAACTCATGTTAATAGAAATAATAGAAAATCAGTTATTTCATGCGAGGATTTTTTTTAGTAAAATTAAAGATATTATTATTAATCAAATGTATGAGTCGTTCAATTATATAAGAAAATTGCTTAATCAAACAAAAAAGAAAGTTTTGAAGGAAATAGCATCTAAAATATTATTACAACCGGATATGATATATAAGAAGGACTATTTTATTCAATGGTATGACTATATTCTGGATATAATCGACACTAAATTATATAAGCCACCGGTGATCGATATAAAAAAGAAACCTAAAAATGTGTGTAGTTTTGTATGAAAATAAAGGTTTTGATGATGTAAATTTACCTAAAATATTTAATAAACAAAAAACTATACAATTACTACCAAATTAGTTACAGACAAAAGATCAAAAACCAATAGTTACATATAAACTAGGGCCAACAATACGCAATAAGATTTTTAATTATAAGAAAACGGTAGAACATATAAATATAAATGATAATATTATAAATATTCCAGAATGTGAATGTAATTCCTCTCCTTTCTGTAATAATGAGATAAAACATGTAATTACAGGAGATTTAAAGATAGTAAATAATCCTAAATTAAGAAAACTACTTAGTAAGGGTCCAAATTATAGAGAACCTAAATCCCTAAATTACACTAAATGCGTTAAAGAAGTAACTAAAGCACTAGAAGGTTTTATTATGTCTATGGTAAATAAATATAAATTAGCACAGTCTACGTTTGATGCATGGAAAAATAGTATACTTGAATGCGTAAATGAAAAGGTTAAACATATAAAACAATTTAAACACCCTAGAAAAACCAATCCTCTTTTAAAAAATTCAGAAATACGGGAGGAACTTAAAATACTTCAAGAAAAGTTTGTAATAGTTCCGATTGATAAAGCGGCAAACAATATAGCTTTTATATGTAAAAAATATTATATACAACGGTTATTGATAGAAGTAGGACTTATAGGAAACGTTTCGGATACTAATAAAGTAAGTAATAGTAATTTAGATAGCATTATTTTGAATAATAGTATTATTAGTGAAAAATTAGGATTAAAGTTAGAAGACAAACATAAAAATCTTCCATGTATGTATTGGATACCTAAAATGCATAAAAATCCAGTTGGTGCTAGATTTATTGTAGGTTCAAAGACGTGCATCACTAAACCTTTAAGTAAAGCTATATTTAAAATATTTAAATTAATTATAAATGAAATAAATAATTTTCACCTGAAAAGTAAATTCTAGAGTAATATAAATCTATTTTGGGTAGTAAATAATTCCCAACCAGTGAAAGAAAAATTAGATAAAATAAATTCCAGAATAAAAGCAAAATCTATAGCTACTTATAATTTTAGTACGCTATATACTAAAATTCCGCACGAAAAACTTATAAAAGAATTAAATGATACTGCAGATTTGGCTTTTGAAGGTGGAAAATGTAAATATATAGACTTTTCAAACTCTAAAGTTTCTGGTGTAAAAATAAAAATATCAAAACTAGTGTTTCTAAAGGTATTTTAAAAATACTTGTAAGTCATCTTATTAAAGAATGCTATTTTCAAATAGGAAATAAAATATTACTTCAAACGATAGGTATCCCAATGGGATTGGATCCTGCACCATTTTGGGCAAATTTGTATTTACATAAACTCGAGTATATATATATATGTCATCACTATTAAAAACAGATATATCTAAAACATATAACTTTCATGGATGTAGGAGATTTATAGATGACCTTATATGTATAAACGATAATGATGAATTCGAAAAAAATAAGCATCTTATATATCCAAACGAATTAAAATTGAATTGTGAACATAGAGGACAACAGGCTACATTTCTGGATTTAGATATAAAAATTGAGGATGGGATTTTTCTTTATAAAATATTTGGTAAAAGAAACGCTTTCCCCTTTAAAATAGTACCTATGCCCCATAAAGATAGCACCTGCCCTGTTTTTATGTTTTATGGAACCATTATGTCAGAGTTTTTGAGAATAGCTCGCGTTACTTTAAAATTAACAGATTTTATACCACCAGTTTCTAGTTTAGTAATAAGGATGATAAAACAAGGTGGGGATAAAAATAAAATATTTAAACAGTTAAATAAAGCATTTTTTCGGTATCCTGATGCTTTTGAATCGTTTAAGATAAACCAGACTATATTAATAAAGGAAATCCAAAACTATATTAGCAATGTATAAAATGTATTTATAATTACATATAATAAATTTATATTAAAAAAAAATGTATATATGTAAAAATATTTTTAACCTTTATATATCTAATTTTAAATAAAAATGTAAATATACTAAATACTAATCATAGTGGGGGTGATAAGTAGTTAAATGGATTAATCCTAATCTTATAAATACAAGACTGATAAATTAAAAAATGCATCCATTTTAAATGTGGAAATTGATGAATCGCACAGGTAAGAAATTCATTTTTATAGTATGAAAAGGTTAGTAATTGCAATTAAGAATAGGAAATTGAATCAAATGTTTGTAACATGTCTTCTTTCTAAGATTAAGGGTGGTGGTGTTTGATCAACACTGCTGGGGAGCCATGATGTAATATACTGTTTTGTTCTTAAATCCCCGAAACAGTGTTTCATGGTAAACAACTGATGATCCCTTGAAAAATAAATTATTGGTATTATAGTAAATTCGAGAGCGAGTTGATGCAATGCTTGCAGGTGATTAAATGACTTACTGACTAGATGATTTTCTAACGAATGATAAAAAATATTTTTTTTGTATAGTTTTAAAGGTTAAAAACTTCAAAGACTATATATATTTATATATATATATATACTTCATTTACTCGCATAAAATTAATATACAAAAGTATACATTTATGTGTAAACTTTAAGTATTTACTTCAAAATGCTCAATACGTAGGTAGAGCTAGTTAGTAAGTTATAAAATGTATATGGCGATTAAGCTACACTGAATATTCCGCGTTTCATCCACTCTAGGACTCTTCAGGCTTATACATAAGCCTGAAGAGTCCTAGCAGAATATTCAGTGTAGCTTAATCGCCATATATATTTTATAACTTACTATATATATATATATATATATATATATATATATATATATATATATATATATATATATATAAATTCACCTGTCCTCCCTCTTTTACAGGATGGAATCGCTCGATCGTCGAAGATGAGATGCAAACAAGCAAAGGTCCACAGAGTTTTATAATTGTGTGTGTGTGTGTGTGCGTGTGCGTGTGCGTGTGTGTGCGATACACATCCATATACTATATGCATGCTTCATTTAATGCATAGAACATTGCCTTTTATTAAATCTCTTTCCGCTGTCAATGTGTTAATATGATTTAAAACAAGATAAATAAAGATGCGGGGAAAAAAGTATTTAAACTTAACATCATGACAGATTATTGTCAATGGCTGTCAACTGGTGCGGCTTCTCACTCGAAAACGATAAAATAAGCATACATCTTCCATTGCTTATATTATAACTATATAAAACAAGTCAAAAACTATTCAAGATAAACAATGTGCTTATCGAAAAATAACAATTCTTATGTATCTGTCAAAAGCAAATTACAACTTTTGCCCATAGGTTGGAGAAACGATGCAAAGAATATAACCATAAATTATTGGTTAGAGAGTATTGAACCAGTGTAGCGTGGTGTTGCATCATAAATAGCGCTATGTCGGATAGTGAATACATTACCTCGGAAAAGAGGTTGGCCTTTTTTCTGTGTTCTTGGCCTTCGAGCCGGGATAAAAGTGTAGTGTCTGTTCCGGCAAATGCTGCACTTAAGATAATTTGTACCAGCCAATGGAGGGGAAACCCTCTATACTGGGACAATTATTATTTTTGGTAACCAGAGTGACCCCTTTTAGGGGAGCTGGTTTTTACCTCACATTAAAAACGGCCTTGTGCCTAATTTGCTCAGTGGGGGAGCAAATAAACACCATCTGTTCCGGCAGATACTGCAAGCAAAGACCAGATGTGGGGGCAACCCCACATATCTGACCTTTAACCAGCTCCCATTTCCCACCTCTCGGAAGCTGGTCCCCTTTTTCCCTTCCCCCTCCCTTCACTCCTCACATTAAAAATTGGCCTTGTGCCTAATTTGCTCGGTGGGGGAGCAAATAAATACCATCTGTTCCGGCAGATACTGCGAGCAAAGACCAGATGTGGGGGCAACTCCACATATAAGACCTTTGTCAATGTAGGGGCAACCCTTCATACCAATTGTCACTATCCAGCTCCCCTACTCCCCGGGGAGTTGGTCCCCATTTCCCCTTCACTCCTCACTTTAAAAATCGGCCTTGTGCCTAATTTACTCGGTGGGGGAGCAAATAAATACCATCTGTTCCGGCAGATACTGCAAGCAAAGACCATATGTGGGGGTAACCCCACATATCAGACCTTGGTCAATGTAGGGGAAACCCTTCATACCAATTGTCACTATCCAGCTCCCCTACTCCCCGGGGAGTTGGTCCCCATTTCCCCTTCACTCCTCACATTAACAATCGGCCTTGTGCCTAATTTGCTCGGTGGGGGAACAAATAAATACCATCTGTTCCGGCAGATACTACTAGCAAAGACCAGATGTGGGGGCAACCCCACATGCCTGACCTTTAACCAGCTCCCATTTCCCACCTCTCGGGAGCTGGTCCCCTTTTCCCTTCCCCCTCCCTTCACTCCTCACATTAAAAATTGGCCTTGTGCCTAATTTGCTCGGTGGAGGAGCAAATAAATACCATCTGTTCTGCAGATGCTGCACTTAAGATAATTTGTACCAGTCAATCGAGGGAAGACCCTCTATACTGAGACAATTATTATTTTTGGTAACCAGAGTGCCCCCTTTTTGCCTACTTTTAGGGGAGCTGGTTTTTATCCCACATTAAAAACGGCCTTGTGCTTAATTTGCTTTGGTGGGTAAGCAAATAAATACAATATATCAGCCTAAGTACAGGCGGAAGTGACTTGCGACATAAACCAATTGCCACGACAGATAACAGGAAGAAAGATATGAAGGTTAAGTGTAATCTGTTTAGATCAATACAGAATTTTAAAAACACAAAGAAACGAACTCTTGATGACTGTGTCTGTGGACTTGGCGTCGGCTACATCGCCAATAATGCCCTAATAGCAAAAATGGAAACTTTGATAACTGCCAAGAGTGAAATGCCCCCTAGGATCTGTTGGCTGGGATCCTTGATAAGACAGTTAATGAATTATTTAAGTGAATACTAGTCTCTCTCTCATAATTTGTATATATATATATATATATAAAGAAGGACGGAGGGAAAATATTCAATGGAGGCTAAGAAAAAAAGTGAGATAAATAAGGGGGTAGAGTCGGCTGACCAGGTTTCGCCCTCACTTTTAAAGCCGAATCGAGGGTTCCTTTTCTTATATAGAGAAACGAATTCAAACGGGGTTGGGGACGACTAAAATAAGATAAAATTATATCCGGTAATTGTATTCCCTCGATTCAGTTTGGAAAAGTGAGGGCGAAACCTGGCCGGTCGACACTACCCTTTTATTTATCTAACTTTTTTTTTAACCTCCATCGAATTTTTTCACATCCGTCCTTTTTAATAGGTATAATAAAGTTTTGTACCGCCCCCCCCCTAATGAAATTATATATATATATATATATATATATATATATATATATATATATATAATTCGATGGAGGTTAAAAAAAAAGTTAGATAAATAAAAGGGTAGTGTCGACCGGCCAGGTTTCGCCCTCACTTTTCCAAACTGAATCGAGGGAATACAATTACCGGATATAATTTTATCTTATTTTAGTCGTCCCCAACCCCGTTTGAATTCGTTTCTCTATATAAGAAAAGAAACCCTCGATTCGGCTTTAAAAGTGAGGGCGAAACCTGGTCAGCCGACTCTACCCCCTTATTTATCTCACTTTTTTTCTTAGCCTCCATTGAATATTTTCCCTCCGTCCTTCTTTTTACTATGGATACAAAAAACTCAGTCTTCCCTTTTTAATAGCTATAATATATATATATATATATATATATATATATATATATATATATATATATATATATATTAAATTTATTTATAGAAACATTGATGGCTACATATGTGCATACATGTTTCTATAACCACCCGCGTTGGAGGTTTACGTCTCCAGGCCAAGAATTATCGTCGAGAACTGATATTTCAAACAAAAACATTTTCTTATTTCGTTTACAAAGTTAGAATGTAACATGGGTGGGGGTTATGAGCGGGGAGAGGATAAGTGAGGTCTTTGAAGATAATAAACATCTTTTTTATTTCCCTTTTTTTTATATACCCTTTTTAAGTTTATCTATCCCATCTTTTAGTTTTTATGGCATAAGGTACTTGAGAATTTAGTATTTTTGTCTTGCATAAATTAAAAACATTCCTTATGGCTATTGAGTACTGGCCAGTGTCTTTCAATGCACACACACACACACACACACACACACTAGAAGCAAACATAGGCTTATACTTATACTCAGGAGTGGATATACACCGTTCCGTGTATTTTACTAACACACACGCACTGAAAAGAGACCATAACTATAACGACACAAGAAAAAAATTAAAATTAAAATTAACATTAAAATTAACTAAATAAATAAAATAAAATAAAATAATAAATAAACAAATAAGCAAACAAAAAATAAAAATAAACATGAAACCACGGAAGTTATCAACCTCCTCATGCATACATATATATCAATACACGTATAAATACCCACACTTTGATACAGCCGTGTATATATACATATATACACATACATAGACATATAATGCTCAAATACAGTAATAACATGTTTATATTTATAGGCACATACGCAGTTATATCAATGCACGGACCCTCAAACACAGACATTCATGTACACACCTGGATATCATATATTATGACTGTTATTATACCAAAACTAATAATATTAATCTCACTAACAATCCTAATAATAATAATTTTTATAATATCGATAATATTAATAACACCAACAATATCAATAGTAATAACAATAATAAGACTGTCGATTGGGAATTTAAAAACCTGTGGACCCTAACCGGATACACGTCTCAATGAAATACACACACACACACACACACACACACACACACACACACACACACACACACACACACACACACACACACACACACACATATATATATACATGTATACATATATATATATACATGTATACATATATATACATATATACATATATATATACATATATATATACATACATATATATACATACATATATATATACATACATATATATACATATACATACATATATATGCATACATATATGCATACATACATATATATATACATACATATAAACATATATATACATATATATACATAAACACATATATATATATATATTACATACACACACATATATACATATACATATATACATATACATGCACACGCATACCAGCATACACCCAAGATCGCCATGGGCATGGAATATGTGCCAACATTAAAGATGGCTTCCCATGTGGCAGAGATATCTCTAGAGAAGATCCTAATTTACCCTATATGTGCTTCAGAGTTTCACTTGCTAACACCACTGCATTTATATTTGCTCTCTATCGGCCCCACAACAGCAGAGTTACTATCTTTAAGAGCATATCTGAGAAAATAGACCACATCCTGACTGCGCATCCCTCGGCTAACATCCACATCTGTGGTGACTTCAACATTCATAACATGGAATGGCTGACCCTTTCAAATAAGACAGACGATGAGGGGAGGTTTTGTCATGATTTTGCGATTGCTTATGACCTCACTCAGATTGTTCGCGAACCCACCCATGTGCCCGATAAACCTGGTCAATATGCAAGCCTCCTAGACCTTTTTCTCTAAACTTCCCCTGAGCTATGTTCATGTTCCGTTCATTCTCTTCTAGGATCCTCCGACCACTCCGTCATCTCAGTTAAGATAAAAACGAAATGTAATAAGTCCCCAGACATATACCCCTCCACCGTACTGTATACTGATACTCTATGGCGGACTGGGATAGCTTCCGTACATTCATATCTTACTTACCTCTGCACTCCATGTTTAAAAAGGAAATGTCCTCTATAGTATCAGATCTGACCGAATGGTTAATTGTGGGCATAGACCAATACATACCATCTAAAAAATTCCAACAAAAACCTAACAGCCAGCCATGGTTCTCCCCAGAATGTGCTGCTGCTATCACGCACAGAAATCACTTTTTCCATAGCTACCAACGTAATAAATGCACTGAGACTAAAGCTGCTTTCAGGACTGCCAGCAACCACTGTAAAAGAGTAATAAAAAATGCAAGAGAGCTATATGCCCAGTCTGTTAAATCCAAGGTAGCTGATCAGCGGCTTGGTTCCCACCAATTTTGGCAAATAACAAATAGGATCCCTAACAGAAGTGTGCGTTCTATCCCAACGATTATCAATGGATCAGAGGTAATCTCGTTAGCGTCAGACAAGGCCAAACTATTTGCAAAGAACTTTGCAGCTAATTCTACCCTATGCGACGAAGGACATCAACTCCCCATATTTCCTCCTATAACACAGAACACGCTAGGTAACATACAAATATCCGTGCATAAAGTCGCCAAGCTAATCAAGAACCTTGATTCCAGTAAAGCAACTGGCCCTGACGGCATCCCAATTATAGCGTTAAAAAAGCTTCAACTAGAACTTGCTCCCATACTTACGAAACTGTTTAAGCGCTGCCTTAAGGAGAAGTGCTTTCCGACTCCCTGGAAGACCTCATCAGTTTGCCCTGTATTTAAGAATTCAGGTGATAAGTCATCTCCCTCTCAGTACAGACCAATAAGTCTCCTGTGTGTTATGAGTAAGTTGCTGGAATCCATATTAAATAGAGAAATAGTCAACCACCTCAGCCGAAACAACCTTCTTAGTGACACACAATATGGTTTCTGCTCTGCAAGATCTACCGCAGATGTGCTGACGGTTATATCTCACAGGATTAGTGAATCTCTTGACAAAGGCTTCCTTTCTAGGGCAATTGCTCTTGACATATCAAAGGCCTTCGACAAAGTATGGCAAAAGGGTCTACTTCACAAGATTTCCAGCTACTGTATAACTGGAAATATTTTCTCAATCATTAAATCATTTCTCTCCAATAGGCTTATAAGAGTAGTGGTCGATGGACAAAAATCAGAGGCCTGCAGTATTAATGCTGGAGTCCCTCAGGGGTCAATCCTGGGCCCAACTCTCTTCCTGATCTACATCAATGACCTCCCTAAACACATACTTAAATCATTCGTTGACATCTATGCTGATGACACGACCATCTACGGCAACACATCAAAGGCTGTAAATGACAAAGTTCTCTCCTCTGATCTCACGTGTATGGTTCAGTGGGGGAAGACGTGGCTGGTTACCTTTAATGCATCTAAAACCAAACTCCTATCCTTACATCATCAACGCTCTGATCACGATTTGGCATCAATTGGGATGGATGGCTCTCGTCTGGGAGAGGCCCCGTGTTTTGACAAGCTTCTGGGTTTGACCTTTACTCCTGATCTGAAATGGAACACGTACATCAAGTCTGTTGCCAAGGTAGCTGGAAAGATGGTGGGATCCTTCTACCGCTCCAGAAGATATCTCACTAATGATGCAATTCTCTATCTATATAAAAATCAAGTACGTCCAAGGATGGAATACTGCTGCCATATCTGGGCAGGAGCTGCTAAAAACAGCCTATCCTGCCTTGACACAGTACAAAATAGACTTCGTGGCTTATTGGGGGATGCCCTTTTCTCTACCCTGCAACCTCTCTCCCACAGAAGAGACGTTGCGAGCCTATCCTTGTTTTATCGTTATTTCCATGGCAGGTGCTCGTCTGAACTCCAATCTCTGGTCCCCCCTCGCCAATCTTTCACGAAAAACACCCGTCTAGCTGAATCCACTGTGAAAAATTTCCCCCACTCTTTATCTGTGCCTAAATCAAAACGTGGATTCCATGAACAAAACTTCTTTCTTAGAACTGCACGCCTGTGAAACTCTGTTCTGTCTGCCTGCTTCCCACCTGACTACAACTTGGATGTCTTCAAGTCCAACGTTAACAAATTCCTAATGAACCGCCCCCTTAAGTAAACACTTCATCAAATCTCCACACTAACGTAATGTACTTGCAATAACCCTTATCCCTGAGTGGCCTCCTGGCCTTGATAAGTAGTGACCACTGTGTAAAAAAAAAAAACACACACACACACACAAAATATATACACACACAGTAAGACTATCCACAGGCGCAGACACATATCCCCATTCATACGTGTCCCCAAATCTCCACAAATGTATACGAGACACATATACATATAGATATCAATATAGACTCACGTATATACTTACATATATATATACACACATGGACACACAGATACCCGCTCACTCACAACGCATAAAAACACAGCAATACATGCACAAATACAAAAACCTTTTTTTTAAAATAAGGTGCCTTTTAACTTCAGTAGTGTGGTAACCCTTTTATATGAAACAGCGTATTATTATAGTTTACACGGGCGTATATATACATACATAACATACATACATACATACATACATACCCTGACACCCACACATTCTTGTAATATACATTATTATAAACATCGTATACGAGACAGCCGATTTTACTATTTATATTTAATTAAATTTATTTTCAATAATAAATAACTGACAACAGTTGCGTTAAAAATTGAAAGTAAACTTATTTATTTGAGCTATGAGAGTTATTTCCCTTTTAACTTACTTCGTCTTTGATTTTTATAAACCTAGATAGATGTGTTATATGATTCCCTAAATACAATATGTGATCACTTTTCGTAACAAATTAGGATATTCGGTGTATCTTATATAGTATTTGACTAATCTCTCCGCTCAGCAATATATTTAGATCAGGCAAAGCCGGGTATATGAAGCTAGTTGAGCTAATTGATATATATATTGTCGATATTTTCCCTCTTGTGTGTGTATATATACATAGCGTGTCCCAAAAGAAGTTGTCGGATTTTAAATTTGATTAAATTCCTCAATATTCAAGTTATGCTTACCAATTGTCATATGTAGGTAGATGAGCCTCTCCGTGATTTTCCAAGATATAGTAAGATATCATTGTCTACTTATTTTAATTTTATTTAGACAACTTAATCTAGGGTATGTTTTTCACAAGGTCTAATTTTACTTATGAAAAATGATGTTACTCAAATGTCCACCATTTTCATTTTCACACTCTTCTGCTCTCTGCAGGTCATTATCCAGCACATCACTTAATATTTCAGGGCTTATAGCCCTAATTTCCTCCTCTATATTGTTTTTAAGGACATTTATTGTGACTGGTTTGTTTGCGTTGGGAGTAGAGGAATTTCTTGTGTTGAAGTTTCGTCAAAATTCTCTTTGAGTTTCTGATATTGACTCATTCAACCGAAAATACAACTCTACGATAAATATCCGCTCCTCGGTAGTATAACGACTCATGATGACCTTGGAAGGGTTACTATAGATGATCTGAAATTGTTTTTAAAAATATGAAAAATTAAGAAAGTTATGATTTTTTTTAACCATCAGCTTCTTTTGGGACACTCTGTATATGTGTGTGTATGTGTCAATGTATGCGCATTGATGTCTGCACATGTATAGAAGGAAATGACAACAGCAGCGCCGATGTTTATGACATGAATTAATGCATGTGTATATTTTGTGTGCATAGCTGTAAGCTACAAACTGTTTTAAATTCAGCAGCAGCTATGTAAGTTGTAATAAATTAACGTATATCGATATATGTGCTTAGTTCATGTGTATGTATATGTGTATTCATATTAATATAGTTCGGATAGGTGTAAAAAGCATTTATTTGTTTAAATCAAACAATCGAATTCAAATGTTTTTAGAAAGACCCGTATCCTAAAGATGCTGTGGTAATTAATACTGACCGGAACTCGATGTGGAGGGGGGAGGCAGTGGAATTCTGGGAAGCAGTCGTTCAAGCAAAAGGTTTAAAAAAGTGCTTGGTCGACTGATTTTATAGTAGTAGTAGTAGTTTGTTGTCCACAGGTCGGACTGAACTTTGCATAGCATCAACTTGTGGGTTATAAAACACCCCTATCGTTGATGTGTTAGTTGGACTTTTTTGTTTAGTCAAGTTACACGTTTCACAGTTACTATTACAAAGACAATTTGTCGTTGTAAGCAACGAGGCAATACGTTGCAACTCCAGTTAGCCGAGAAAAGCCGAGAAGGATTCTTCACACAAGTTAAGAGTTTGATTGTTTTTTCCTTCTACGTCGAGTTCAGGTTTAGCCGTTGAGTTGCAGAAACGCCTCCCCCCCTTCAGTCGGTTAAAATCCGACAATGCTTACCATAAAACCTTTTTTCCTTTGTATGTATTTTGCTTGAGCAAATATTTACCTATGATTTCTTATTTGTGAATTTGATATTTTTTCATTCTTATGAGAAGTATATATATTTTGGTAGAGGTTGTCTATCTACTAGCCATCCACCAACCATGCAGAAATGTGTATTAACACATTCTATATAGAATATATTTTACGAATACGGAAGGGTGGTATGTACGTTGGTAATAGTACAAAAAACATTATGGGCGACCATGAAATAATGAGAATCATTAAAGAAGAACCAATAATAAAAGAAGAACGGAAAAAATAGAGAAGATAGAGGAGAAAGTGGAGAAAGAAAGACAGGAGATAGAAACAGTAAATATATACATATATGAATAGATAAAAAAATGTACTATTACATATATTCTATGAATACATGTATCGTTATTTTCATGTGCATTTAAACAAATAAATGCTTTTTACACCTATCCGAACTATATTAACATGAATACACATATACATACACATGAACTAAGCACAGATATCGATATACGTTAATTTATTACAACTTACATATAACATGTATCGTTATTTTCATGGAAAGTGTTCACAAGAAACACTCGTCTAGCTGAAAACACTATCAATAATTCCCCCCACTTTTTATCTGTGCCTAAACCTAAACGTAGATTCCATGAACAAAGCTTCTTTCTTAGAACTGCACGCCTGTGGAATTGTCTTCCGTTTTCCTGCTTTCCGGCTGACTACAATATGGTTGTGTTCAAGTCTAACGTAAATAAGTTCTTGATGAGCTGTTCCATATAAGTTATCAAATTTACCGAATTTTCATTACTAATGATTACTATATTGTCCAATTTCTATTGTACACTCTTTAACCCCTATCTTTGAGTGGCCTCTTTGCCTTGATAATGTGGTGATGCCTGTGTAAAAAAAAAAAAATTCTACCCTTCTGATTTGCCCTTGTATACGAACCTCCTTTTATTGCGTATTCCCCATTTTATCCTATTCCCTCATTCTAATTTCATACCTAAACGTCATTAAGCTATTTTTTTCTATATTTGCATTTTGTATAATTCTGACCCTTCACTTCTTCTGATGAGAAGCATTTAACTTCGAAATACCATGACCTAAAAAAGTTTTTGTTTCTAAATTTCCCCTTAATTTTTCCCTATTGTTTTGATGATAAAAAAGTTGTATACAACTATTATCTCTCATCATTCATTTAATGTTATTGTTTGCTCCTCTTAATAGTGTTGAGCTTTTCTTATCTTGAAAAGTTTTGTTTTGTTAAAGATATATCCTTTGATAACGTAATTATATATATATAAATATATATATATATATATATATATATATATATATATATATATATATATATATATATACGGTATGCGTAGGGTATCATAACGTTAAATTCCTTAAAAATATAAGTAAAAAAAGAACGAAAAGTGGAAAGAAACTGAGACATGTGCATACGAGTATTATATATTTTTTTCTAAACAGTTTACTTCTTGTAACTAAAAAAAAATACTTGAGCTGAGATCGAAACCAAAACCTAAAGCCAAGTATGATACCATTAGGCTAGCTTGACACGTTCTTTAAAAAGTGTTTTCAAACCTACTTATTCTTCAAATAAGTGATCTGTCACGCGCATTTGTAAAACAGTTGACAAACAGATAAAAATCCGACCCCCCACGTATCAATTTTTCATATATATATATATATATATATATATATATATGTGTGTGTGTGTGTGTGTGTGTGTGTGTGTGTGTGTGTGTGTGTCATTTTTACCATTTTTGGCCAAAATACAACATGCCCACATATGTACTGACGAACTTTAAAAAAATTTCTAATTGCAACTCAATAAGGACTACCCACTTTACTAAAGTGCTAATCATATTTTGGCGTCTTAAACTTTTCACCTACCACCCCTTTTGTGCTGATGAGGAGGCTATATTCAAAAACACAATCTCTGTCAACTATTGTCAATGTTAATAAAATGAATATCGTGTATGAAACGATCGTACACTCAATTTGATTTTGTTCGTTCATCCTTTTGAAACTGATTCATAATTAACAATTATTAATCTTTATACTCAATATATATATATATATATATATATATATATAGTCTAATTTGTAGTATTCCGAATTATACAGTTTTTTTGATAAAGATATGAAAATAGGTAGATATATAAATCTTTGTATAAAAAAATACTTTGCAAAGATGCGATAGAGGTAAAGTTATCTCGCTTGTTTTCTTTTCTTTATAAAGGAGATGTTTCTTTTCCATAATGTTTTATTGTTAAAGTGTTTTTTTTTATTTAATAAGCCTGAAAAAAGGCTGTTCTAGTGAAAATTTTCAAACGACATATTGTTTGAATTTGTCCAAATGGTCTTGAAACAATTGTAACTAACAATGAAATACACTTTTTGTTGCTATCAACCCATTTCTTGAAGTCTTGGTTTTTGTTAAAAGAGTGTATATATATGTGTGCGTGTGTGTGTGCGTGTGTGTGTGTGTGTGTGTGTGCCGAAACAGATTATATGGAAATGAAATCAGCGTATGCTTTATTTTTAAGTACTGTATTATTTATTTGCCGTTGTAATTTAAAATAAAAGTTGACGTTTATCCAAGCAGTCGTTATCGTCGTTAGCTAAATAATTCTATTCTTTCTTGTCAAACATAATAGATGCGAAATCTACATTTCATGACATTTATGTCTTATCAAGAACCGATTCGAATGGCCGAATGGGATTGACATGGAATCAAAAATGGTTCTTTTACACAAAACAATGTTGAAACAAAATAACAAAAACATTCCAAATCATGAAAGAAGAATCTTTTTTTTTTATTTTAGAAAAATTGTAAAAATCAAATTTAAAAAATATAATTAAATATAATAGTGAGCAGAGTGGAGCCATTGAACAAGTGCTTCCTGGAATTTTTTTTTAATCCAAAAAAGGAAATGTTTTCTAATGTCTCATAGAAAATTATATACCGAACGAAATAGTAATCTGGTTCCATAATAGGATTGTTGTATGTCTTGCATTTAGAAAATTGGTAAAATTGCCTTGTTTAAAAAACGTTTAAATACATACATACATGCATACGTACGTACACACATATATATATATATATATATATATATATATATATATATATATATGATTGCTTCATTTAATCACATAAATTAATATACGAAAGTATAATTTTTTGCCATATATATTTTCATAACTTACTAATATATATATATATATATATATATATATATATATATATATATATATTGTGAAAAAATAGAAATATATATATGTATACAAAATAAAAATACCAGCGGTGGTTTACGTTATGTTTTGAGAAAAAATACAGAAACCGAATGAACTTATTAAAATAATCAACGTTTCATCCTTATTTCAGAGGACATCTTCAGGATATTGAAGTAAAAATGCAAGAAAAGAAAAAGTCATAGATCGTACGAAAAAGAGAACAGTTTTTGAATCCTACACATGTCGGGAAGGACAAACATATGTGTGTGTATGTATTGTCCTTCCCGACATGGGTAGGATTCAAAGACTGTTCTTTTTCGTATGATCTATGACTGTTTCTTTTCTTGCATTTTTACTTCAAATACCCTGAAGATGTCCTCTGTAATAAGGACGAAACGTTGATTATCTTAATAAGTTCATTCGGTTTTTCTATTTTTTCTCAAAGCATAACGTAAACCACCGCTGGTATTTTTATTTTTTATACACAAACACACACACACACACACACACATACATACATATATATATATATATATATATATATATATATATATATATATATATAAAATGGGTTAATAAATTCCAACGAAAGAAAGATGTATATTTAAATAAGGGAGAAGTCACCAACAATGTGTATTTTTTAACATTATTTTATTATTCCGTGTCTTGGTTTTTCATTGAGAATTATGTTTGGATCATTGTAATAATGTTTTTAAGTCATTGAAATCGTTTACGCGCGTTTCAGACGGTCTGTGATGCGTCCTCGTCAGAAATTATTTTCAAATGTGTAAAAATTGCGATTTTCGTAGTTAATTTGAAGTTTTTCCAAGGGGTGGAGGCTTGTAAGTGTTTATTGTTCATTGGTATGCTGAATTTTTATTGCTTTTTTTATTTGGCTTGTCCAGGGAGACGTTGACCTCGCTGTAGTCGCTATCTCTTTCTGCCCTGATTAGCAGAAAGAGATAGCGACTACAGCGAGGTCAACGTCTCCCTGGACAAGCCAAATAAAAAAGCAATAACAAGGAATAATAAAATAATGTTAAAAAATACACATTGTTGGTGACTACTCCCTTATTTAAATATATATATATATATATATATATATGATAGCTTCCTTCAGTCTTGAAAGACTATGTATACTCACTATAAGGGTGCCTGTGCGTAAATTTTTTGTGGCAAGAGTTGCGCAATCCCAACCACGCCTCTCCTGCATCTGCATTTTTAAATACGAGTGGCAAGTAGAGGTTTAGGATGCCAAGATAAGCGGAGAGAACACCCAGTGCCTAGATTTTCTCAAATGGTCACCCATCTGATACTAGCCAGGCTCAATGGTGGTGATCTGAGGAGCACCGGTGTGTCAATGTGATAATGTCATATCATATATATATCAGCCGTATCGTATATTCATATATATACATATACATGCATATATTGATCCACACACACACAGATATATTGTGTACAGAAAGTTGTTGGATGAGACAAATCATTTGTACCGTCGGTTTCAAGCCCGATAATAAGGACTGTTTAAGGTATCCTTATCAAGCTCTCTTCAGCCAACATTCGTCTCTGCTGAAGAGAGCTTGATAAGGATACCTTAAATGGTCCTTATTATCGGGCTTGAAACCGACGGTATCAATGATTTGTCTCATCTAACAATCTAACAACTTTCTGTACATAAAATATAAATACGCTCTTACATTTCGGATTTTCCTTTTAATTGTGCACTCTGCTGGGTTTCTTTTTTCCAAAAAAAAAACTAATCATATATATATATATATATATATATATATAGATAGATACATACATACACACAAATACATATATATATATATATATATATATATAGATACATATATATGTATAGATACATACACATAAATACATATATATATACATATATATATATACATGTATAGATACATACACACAAATATATATATATATATATATATATATATATATATATGTACACATACACTTCTTCATAGATACACGTCTGCTGCAGAAGACCAGGACAACATCGGTACCGTCAGTTACAAATTCAAACAAAAGAGGAATTATAGTTGATCTCCAATACTGAAATCTCATTAGCCTCTCTTTATATGTGTCTCTTATAGACATAAACAGAGGATGATGAGAGTCCAACATAGGAGGCCAACTATAGGTCACCTTTTATTTAAATTTGAAACTGTCGGGCATTGTCAGACAGTAACAACAAGTGGACTCCACTGACTGTCATTGTCAGCACTGGTGGTAACTGGCGATTATTGCTGGTTTGAGGTGATTACTTGTGGATACTGTCATTTACTGGTGGGCACTGTCTGCCTTTGAAACTGGCAGTCACTGGCGGCTATGATCAGTATCAGCTTTCATTAGACTGCTCCAACATGAAATCGTTTGTCTTCCACTGTCAAGTACTTTTGGGCACTGGCATTTGCTGGCTGTCACTGGATGGTTGTGGTGGACACTGATGGTCACTGATATTTGATGGCATTTTCAGGCAGTTACTTGCGTTTACTGTTAGCCACTGGTTCCCTCTGCAACTATCAGTCACTGTCAATCATGACCAGTGTCGACACCCATTGGACTGTTCTGAAATGAAATTGCCTGTCTTCAATTGTCCGGCATGTCATCTGTTGGCAATTATGATGGCGATTGGCTGTTACTGGTGACTAGTGCTCTTTTCATGTCATTATTGTCACTTCTTGAAAGAGGCAGGAGTGGACAATGGCGGGCAGTAGTGGGCAATGGCAGGAAAACCGCCTGTCTTCAATTTTTAGGCACTGTAATCCACTGGCAGGCACTATAATCCATGGTAGCAATTGTTCTTTTAAGGTGGTTATTGTCATTTCATGGCAGGAGCGGGTACCGATGGAAACAGCTGTTTTAAAGGCGGTTTTTGTACTGGTGCAGAATACGGATAAAGCTATTATTTAGATCTGATATTCAAGTAAAACTTAACTTTGTACAGTATTGTTTGTTTATTAAAATGTCAGGTGAAAGTACAGAAAAGTTACAAAACTCCTCACTCTCCCTATAATGTTTTCTAAATAATAATTTTATGATTTTAGAACATTCCATATTCTGCAAGAGTACCCATTTGTTAACTGAAAAACGCATGAATATATTATGTGACTATATATTACATATTAAGAAAAATATGTAATGTGTAACGTTTGAAATTTAGAAAAATATATACAGAAGAGTATAAGAAGGCTATGGCAATGCGGGGAACCGGCTGTTGTATTGGCGTGACGTATTAACAAAAATGGGACAACGGAAGAAGGTCATAATCCTTTTGTTATTTTATTTAACTTCATATATCCATTTATTTTTCAAAATGGTCAAAATACAAATCCGTAAATATGAACTTACTGTTTGATGCAACCGGGATAGTGGAGGTCTTAATATTTCGAGATAATATCTCTTTTTCAAAAGAGAAAAATATGTCATGTGTACCACATATGAAATAATTTTGGTGACTAAAATAGGATGTTCAGCTTTTGTAATGTTTGAAATGATGAAAAATACATAATGTGCACCATATATGAAATAAATTTGGTGACCAAAATAGAATATTTAGTTTTTGAAATATTTTAAATTAAGAAAAATATATAATGTGTACTATATACGAACTAATTTTGGGGACCAAATTAGGATGTTTAGCTTTTGTAATGTTTTGAATTAAAATGAGGAAATGTTGTGAGAATGGAGTGCAATCATTGTTGCATTTATGTTTTTATGTTAAATAAGTTTGCATTAAATTCCAGAACAACAACGATGGTGATGACGATAAGAAAAAGAAAATGCTAAAGAATTTTCTTTTGGAAATGACAGTTCTGATATTCGATTTCTTTATTGAGACAGAAGGAAACGTAGGAAAGTAGATATTATTGTGACATTTATTAGAATGGAAGTTATTGTTTTTGTTAAGACCATGTTGTTCCGTTCTCGATGGGCTTGTTTTTAACTGTTCGAAATTCCCTTCATATGATATTCCCTTAATTCAATAAACGTACGTGAACAGCCAATCAAATTGACCCGAAATTAATACTGGATTCTGAAGGGATAGATTCATATTTATGTATAATAACTATAATAAATGAATGTTAAATGTACGGAATAAAAACAAGTAAACAGACGGAACAGTTGTGAAAATATGGTAAATGTATCAAAGTTCCCAGTTTCGTTGGGACAGTTGAGAAAAAGTAGAAAATAATGACTGAATATGTAGCCTACAACCATCTGGAAATATAACTTTTTCGGGAGAGTGATTCTCCTAGGAAATATGATAGGAAGTTACGATATTAGAATAAAATCTTCTAATAATCTCCAAAAAATATAAAGCAGATATTAGCAGGAAGTGTAACCATGATGAAATGTGGCATCTGTGTTTGTATTGCTATAATGTCTTTTTCTTTTTATAGATGGGAAAATTGTCTCAATTTAATATAGAAATTACACAGGTGACATTTTAGGGGGATTAAAGAATTGCAATAAATCTGTCATGAAAAACTTTTGAGATGTCGAGTATGTAAGAGGAGTACCTAAAACTTAACATATTACTATCATTACCCCAAACAAATTATTGGATGTACTTGTTCCAAATTTTATTTCATGGAAATAACTCAAATAATAAAATGTAAATAAATTGTTCGGTTTCTGAATTTTCAAGATGAGGATTGATAATTCATATCTGTTCCTATCTTGGGTGTAAATTGCACAACGTTTTGATTGATATAACCGCCAAACTTCTTTAAGAATCTTTGTCAAACTGGGTAGAATTCCTAAGTAATTCGCCATTGTATTTTTGAGTGTTGCCTGCACTGAATATTGAATCTTTAACCGCCAGACGATTGTAACTTACAACTGAATTTTCCCAAGTACGATATCCACTACGACACAATTTTACCAAACACGATATCCACTACATTAAGCCAGGATCGAAACCCAATCGCCTAAACGGCACACACACACATACATATATATATATATATATATATATATATATATATATATATATATATATATATATGCATACATACATAAATACATACACACACACATATATATGTGTGTGTATGTATATATATATATATAATATTTTCGAAATTCCCTACAGATTCCCGAGTTCGAGAGAAAGATTCCTGAGTTCAACATGATACACCTGAAGGAGATCCGAGGAAACTGTATGAAAATAAGTCATATGATGAGAACAGTAGTTCGACGAATCCAAATAATAGGAAACATAACTTTCTAAATTAAACAACACAAAATACTTGATTAAAAATAACTTTGACGTCATTTTTAATAATAATAAAAAAAAAACGCTTGCAAATTATTTAATTTAGAAAAAAGTCAAATATAAGCATGTCTCTTCCTGTAAGAACTAGTGAAGAAGAAGAAGAAGAAGAAGAAGAAGAAGAAGAAGAAGAAGAAGAAAGCAGATGAGTAATAGTAATAATAGTAGAGAGGGATGAGATGTAGTGGGAGTAGAGGAGAGAGAGAAAGAGAAGGAGTGAAATGTCTTTATCCAATAGAAAACATTCACACACAAAAAAACCTACATTGTCTTGTGGGATCAACCTTAATCATGGAATCTTATTCCTCTCGTCTTTCAGCTCAACTAACTTTAAAAAGCTTTGCTTTCTTGGAGAAACGATATATTTCTTCTTTCTTTTTTTTATCTGGATTGCGGTTTATTTAACTGCTTTATTTATTTTTCATTTTATTTTAAAATTTAAGATTTTGACTTATTTACACACATGAAAAAATAAAAATTATGTAATCCATTGATTGCAAATTGAATGGATCATTTCTTTACATTCGAGATCAAAATGATCCAGGCACCTGCGCGCATGTTTGACAGATTGGAGATGGCTCAAAGTAGGATTATATAAATACGTTTTTAAATAGGAACTCATGCACACGCACACATACAGATATATATATATATATATATATATATATATATATATATATATATATATATATATGTGTGTGTGTGTGTGTGTGCGTGTGTGTGTATGTATATATCTATGTACATACACACACACATATGTGTATGTATATATTTATGTATATACAAACACACATATCATATATATAATATATATGTATATCCATGTATATATATACACACACACACACACACACACACATATATATATCCATGTATACAAACACACACACACACACACACACACATATATATATATATATATATATATATATAATAACACTTGTAAAAAGCAAATGAAAGTCACTGCCAATAAAAGTAATACAACCACAAAATAACCTAAGATGTGGGAAATTTTAAATCAAGGGCAATAAATTACCGCCAATCTAAAAGAATGACCTAACACCTTCCTACAAATGACAGCTTAAACAAGGGGAAACAGCATTCGCCCTTCCTCTCACCACACCTCCAAAAAATCCTACTGCTCACATTCACAAAGATAAGTGTGCCATGACTACAGTCAAGCATAATGGTGGTGGTGGTCGTGGGAACGTCATGATCTGGGGCTGCATGAGTGCTGCAGGTATTGGAGAGTTACATTTCATTGAGGGAAACATGAACTCCATCATTTACTATCAAATACTGCAGCAGAGCATGATCCTCTCCTTCCAGAGACTGAGTCGTAGAGCAGTGTTCCAACATGACAATGACCCAAAACACACATCCAAGACAACCACTGCTTTACTGAAGAGGCTGAGGGTAAAGGTGAGGGAGTGGCCAAGCATGTCTCCAGACTTGAATACAATAGAACATCTTTGGGGCATCCTTAAGCAGAGGTGGCTGTGTGTAAAGTCTCAAATTTCCACCAGTTCTGCAACGTTGTAATTGAAGAGTGGAAGAGCATTCCAGTGGCTACATGTGAAGCTCTGGTAAACTCCATGCCTAGGAGAGTAAAAACAGTTTTAGATAAAGATGGTGGCCACCCAAAATATTGAGAGTTGGCATGTTGTATGTTAATATTGATAACTATTCGTAAGGGGTGTACTCACTTTTGTTGGCAGGGATTTAGCTTTTAATAGCTATATTTTGAGTTATTTTGTGGGGAAAATAAATTAACTCTGTTATATATGCTGCAGACAGACTACTTTTCATTGTGTCAAAAATCATTTTTTCTGTGTTGTCTTATGAAGAGGTATACTTAAATATTTAAAGAAATGTAAGGGGTGTACTCGCTTTTGTGATACACTGTATATAGGAGAGAGAAAGTTCACTGCAAAACTACACACAGAAATGATTACATACATTTCTACTCACACCATATTAACAAAATAAAAACAGGTATGATAATTGGTTTCTTCCTACATGCATTCAGAATTTGCAGTTCAGAATGTCTAGACGAAGAATTCAAATACCTCACAAATACTTTAAAAACCTTGCAATATCCTACATATTTCATATTAAATGCTAAAAAAAAAAGGCCACACAAATATTTTCCAGGAGAAATATGCAAAAATCATATACACCAGACAGTTCTCTTATAAACAGACATCTTTTACCTACACACATCAATAATACAATAATTTGCAATACACTAAACGAACTAGGAATTCCAATCATATAAACCACATCACAAACTATAAAACAAACATTAAAAACAACAAAACATATCCAAAACAAACCAGTTTTCAATACAGGCATATAGATTGTTCCTTGCCAAAATTGCTATCATATATACGTTGGTGAAACCCAACGCAGATTAGAAAAAGACCCAATACGTATGGAAGTCAACTGAAACCCAAACAGCACCAGTGCTTCCATTTTTGCAAGAGCTGGAATTACTCCAAGAATCAGGCAGGCCCAATGCAATGTGTTGAATAAGATGACAAGGAACATCGGATCTCTTCATAGTCCTCCATTAAGCAAACAACACAGGGAAAAGCGAATGGCTTGGGCACAGAATGACATGAAAATGGATTTCCAACGTGTCATATTCACAGATAAGGTTTGTGCTATTCTTGACGGTGCGAATGGATGGGACAAATTTTGGAACCTTTACGGAAATCTGACCCTTTACAGAGTTCATTGCCAACAACGAAGCGAGGACATCATGTTTTGGGCAGGGATCATTAAGGATTAATTGGTTGGAAAATTCCGAGTGCCAGAGGGTGTAAAGCTTACTAGCAATGCATACACAGCCTTTTTGAATAATCATTTGTCACCATGGCTAGATGACCTACCATTGTCACGTCGCTTTCGGGTGATTTTTATTCATGACAATGTACAATCCCATTCTGCTAGGGTGACTGCATCCTTCTTTGAATCTATGAGCTTTGTTGGAGAAACAAACCCTAATGACCTGGCCACCGTGTTCTCCAGACATTTATCCTAGTGAACATCTGTGGTCAATATTACAAAGAGGGGTTTATGAGGGAGGAGAGCAATTCACTTCCTGTGGAGGAAAATAATTGATGTTGCTAGAGCCATAACTCCTTTTCAGATCAAACAGTTGACTTCCTTGGTGGACAAAAGGTTGTTTTAAGTTATTTAAAAAATGATGGATATGTCGATAAATAATTAATTTATTTGAGGCTTAGCACCTAGGGTCTGCTTTTATTTGTAATTCTTTAACAAAAAATATAATAAAAGTAAAGTTTTCATGATTAGACATTGTATTTTGTAAAGCGATGGAAAGTAGAAATTCCATGATAAAGACTAAAATGTCATAACTTCGTGAATATCGCATGAATTTGAATAAAACTTTGGGAAATAATTGACCTTGAAACGGTCATTTGATGATAAAGTTTTAATTTTTGTGACGTATATTTAGTGAAATATAGGTATTTTACTAATCTGCAATAAAGAGATTGACATAGTTTATATATGTGCTACTTATATACATGTTGCAAATTTAGAGGGAAATGAATCAATATATATATATATATATATATATATCTTTACTATTATATAAAAATTGCTTCACGTGTGTGTGTGTGTGTGTGTGTGTTGTGTGTGTGCGCGCATGTGAGTTCCTTCCTCATAGGCTCAGCCGTTTCAGAACCTATCTTTTGCAAATTTCACACAAAGGTAATTTATATGTCTGGTAGTGTTCTTAGATATGTTTTGTACAGAAATTCACCCGATAAGTATCGGAAATCGAAAGATCCAGTCTTAAAAATAGTTTTTCACTTAAAAATAAAATAGAAGCATTTTAAAAAGGGAATATTTTACGTTACACCAGCCGGTGCTATGTAAAATATTCCCCTGTAAAAATTATTATTTTTTCATCTATAACAGAAAAAAAGGTTATGTCTATGAGCGTCAGGTCCAAATATCAGCTGACGTGATCTTGCAAATAAACACAGACGAAATTTGCTGAACGACATTATCATCATTATTATTATATATTTATTTATTTGTTTTTGTGAATTAGTCCACCCGGCAAATTGTTTCTCATGATATACAATAATCAATAGAGGATCCCTTTTATAATAATACATATACAGTCTGCATAAATTAAAATAAGTGTAAGCGGGCAACGCCGGGTGACCAGCTAGTATATATATATATATATATATATATATATATATATATATATATATATATATATATATATATATATATATAGTGGAAATGGTAATTAATAAAAACTGAAGAAAGTGCTCAATACTGTTGTAGAGCAAATATGTGTTTTATTTTTTATCACCATATCTTTCTGTTAAGTTACATTATTGTTTCAGCAACCCGGCCGTTTTATATATATATATATATATATATATATATATATATATATAGAGAGAGAGAGAGAGAGAGAGAGAGAGAGAGAGAGAGTGTGTGTTCAAAAAGTCACTGAAGGATTGAAAATCTTTGTCATTTTACGATTGATGATTATTATTTTTTCTCTATTTCAGAAATCTTACAGATAATATTTTGGAAATTAATTATGGATAAGTATAGCGTGGAACAACGTACACAGGTTGTGAAATTGTTTTTCCAAAATCAGGGGTCAATTTTTTTGACTCAAAGAGCTTATCAAAGAGCAATGTCAAATGGCCACCACGTTTCCCAGACTTGACTCTACTTTTTCTTGTGGGAATATCTTAAAGAAGAGCCTTTGTTAACCTTGTTAACAACCCGAAATCCAGCAAGAATTGAAAGAATACATCAGGAACGAAATAAGGGAGTTAAATCGCCATCCACAGATTCTGCAATCTGTCATAAATAATATTTTGGAAATAGCACAATATGCGAAGCTAAAAATGGGCAAAATTTAAAAGAGATTATTTTTCATGAATAAAGATGGCTTGAATTTTAATTTTTTTAAAAAACATTTCTAAATATTTTAATCAGATTGTGTTAAAAATATAGAAAGATATCATCAAATTAAAAAAAAAAAAAGTTCAAAACCCTTTTT
>NC_136510.1:101200775-101220775 GCF_053919585.1 Euprymna scolopes | reverse complement strand
TTGCCGTGGTTGTAACAGCAAAGACGTCACGTTTTTTTCCAGTTCTGTTCCTCCTTCGTGGTACGGGTTTGAGCCTGCCGTCCTAATACCACTTTTTTTTTTTTTTTTTTTTTTGCTCAGCACACACCTCCAAACACCCGGGCAACACCAGGCACCCATGCTAGTATATATATATATATATAATTCCCTGAAACTGTGTTTCATGGTAAACAACTGATGATCTCTGAAATAATATTAGAACTAGCATAACTTCTTGGAAGCAAACTAATACAGTGATAGCAAAAGATTAATTGACTTACTAGTGAAATAGTTTTAAAACTTGGAATTTAGGATTAAAAAATAATTTTTTCTTGCTTTTTTTTTTTAATATGATTTCAAGGATTGAAAAACTTTCAACACACTCACACACGCATACACACACGCATATAATATAATATACATGCACTTTTGTACACACACACACACACGCGCGCGCGCATATAATATACAAACACTTTTGTACGCACACACGCATATAATATACAAACACTATTGTACGGTCTTTTTGACCTTCAGAGAAGAGATTTCTATTGTTGAACATTTAAAGTGAAAAATGATGAATGTATGTGTTCAATACGTATATTTATGCTTGTATAGATCTGATTTTCAGTGTACATGTGACCTTGGCAATCGAAGAATGTGAAAAGAAAAGAAAAAAAAAACAATAAAAAAATCTGCCTTTCTTTTCTAACTTAGCTTTCATCGAACCAATATAATCGATGTTTCCCATATTGTTTATCAGGGGAATTACTGAAAAACGAATCACAGCTTACAGATGAATAATTCCAAACAAAGTTTGCTCCTTCTTACGAATATGACGAATAAAAAGAAAAAAAAAATGGAAACGGAAGACGTAGAACTGAAGAACTGAATTTGATTTCTGCTTCACTATCCTTCAAAAGTCACAGCCTCGTTTTGAAATTCAATTTCAAAACGAGGCTGTGACTATTGGGTATCTTTTGGTATTTTTTGAACAACAAAGGGTATCTGAGGAGAAGGCGGTTGCCTAAAGTACACGGTGACCCCCCCCCCCATGAATTGCAAACCTTGATAAAGTTAATGAAATTCACAATTCTCTTTCCAAAACAAACTTATTTAGTACAAATAAGCCTCAGTCCGTACCTGAATTGTCCACCAAGTTTCAGTTATGTGTGTTCAACAGTTTTTTTTTTAATTTTTATTCATGTGAGACACATTATTGGTCGTCTCACGATAATGAATAATCTTCACAATCATCGGACTTCCATCACTCAGATTTGTATATGTGAAGTTATTTAAATAATATGTCAAAATAATTGGACATTATCCAGTATAGACAACAACACAAAAAAGTAATAAAAAAAAATAATTGTTACCAAAGGCAACATACAAGAAATAATTGTTACCAAAGGCAAAATGTCGCCTAAAGTATACAGTGACCCCCCCCACTCCCTAGAATTGCTTAACTTGTTATGCAGGGTGGAACGATAAAATTGTCGCCATTGTAAAGAAAACATTTCTTTTCCGTTTAATGAAAACCGTTTTGTTTATCTTTATTTTTTTGCAACCCATCTACTAGTTGGCCAGTTGTGTACAAATCTCAAGAGTGATAGGAGCCTTCAATCATGTCTGAAATCGAGATCGGATGCGCCACTGTACAACTCATGCTCTCTACCAATCCAAGTTATGAGAACAGGACCATTGCCAGCACCCTCAAAATGCATCACTGGATTGCCACGAATAATAGGGACGTGCCCAGGAAGATGAAAACAACGTTTTTAGCTATGGTTATTGTCTTTGATGTGGTTTCAAGTGAAGGCCACATCATGCCACCTCACAGACACAGCTTGAAAATCAACACCAAAGTATATCTGGATGTGCTGAAGAGTGTGGTGATCACCAGTTGCAATCATGTAGCTGCTGGCAAATCCTGGGTGTAGCCGCAGGACTCCGTGCCAGCTCACAAGTCCAAAAAGACTCAAGCTTGGCTTCAGAAGGAGTGCTACGACTTTGTACCCTTCTCTCATTGGCTCCCCTCTTCCACCGACCTGTACCCGCTGGACTACTTCATTTGGTCATAGGTCAGGAACATCACTGACATGATTTCACACAACACCAAAACCAGCTTGATCGCAGCCATCTGCTGCGTATTTGCTGAGCTCCTGCCAGCACTTGTGCGAAAGGCACTTGCGAACACATGTCGAGGCAGTGATTGAGGCTGAAAGCAGCTACATTGAATAGATGTCAGGTCTACTTCATAATCAAGTTACCTGAATTGACTTTGTTTTTTTATAAAAGTTTTAAAATAAAGCTGTAGAGTTGTTTTCTTAAGGGCGACACTTTTATCGATCCACCCTGTAGTTAATGAAATTCGCAATTCTTTCTCCAGTTCGAACTTGTTTATTACAAATAAACCTCCGTCCATACCTGAACTGTCCACCAAGTTTCAGTTATGAATGTTTCAACAGTTTTTTTTTTTTATTTACTGGGGATAGTTATTGGTCCTCTCTTGATACAGAAAAAGCTTCATAATCATTGGAGTTTAGCTATTCAGATTTGTATCTGTAGAGTTATCTAAATAATAATACCTACCAAAACGGTACATGACGTCACTTCCGGCAGATGATAGATAAACTCTTTGGACTTCAAAGGGTTTTTTTTCTGGAATTGGTCAACTCTTCGATTTGTTAGGCAAATAATATTGATTTAATTCACAAATGGTACAGATACAGTTCATGTTCTTTAAATTTTTGAGATGAGGATTGATAATCCGTATCATTTGGATGAATAGAGTACTGTTCACATCTTGGGTGTTATTCTCACAACGTTTCGTACGCATGCGTTCTTCTTTTTAAAATCTTTTTCCTTCTTCCTTGCCGTGACGTCACCTCGCACACAGCTCGGTCATTTGCATACAGCTGCCATACGCGCGCCCGCGTTCTGTTACACATGGAGTAGGACGGTTAATTAAGAAAAGAGCAGAATTGACTGAATCAACTCGGCAAAACTTCCTGATTCGGCTAAAAACTGATCTTTCATCTTTTTTTTTTTTTTTTTTTAAATCTGAGTTTGAACAGAACCTGAAGTTTATTTCCTCAATTAACTAAATTGGAAAACAAGCTTTTAAGATGGTCGCCATAATAAGACGCGCAAAGATATCAAATTTTAATGAAATCATCAGAGCATAATCTAGCAAGTACATTTTCTTGGTGCATTAAAAAAAAAAACAAAAAAAAACATTATTTACTCATTGGCTCATGTTTGCATATGTGCATAAAGAACTGATTTTACCTAGACTATAAATCATTAATTACCTCGAATATTTATCCATTATTAAATACGACCTCTTCTGCTTGGTCATTAATTTTTTTTTCAAACAACAACGATAGTTAATAACATTTTTTTTAATGCTTAATTATGTTGTATTTAGTAATACTTCTAAAATAAATTTTTGTTTATAATATTTACATTTTTCTTTGGTCGGTTATCATTATCTTGGTTGTTTTGATTTTTATGTTTATTTTTATTTATTTTTAACCTGTTTCCGTCCCAAATAAATCGCGCTGACGCATCGTTCCTCTCAAATAACAAAAGTTAAGCAACGTTCTGTTTAGATAGTACTTAGATAGGTGACCACTTTGAAATTCCAGATTTTCTTTTTATATTAAACAGTGACCACTTACCAAGGCCAAAAGACATTCGAATGTAAGTATTAATGTGATTATCAGCTAAATGAGGAATAATGTTATGAGAAGATTAGAAATTTGATAATTTTAGATCCTTTATAAATAAAATTATTCAAACACTGCAAACATTTTTAATATATATATATATATATATAACTACTTCATTTACTCACATAAAATTAATATACGAAAGTATAAATTTATGCATAAACTTTAAGTATTTACTTCAAAAGTGCTCAATACGTAGGTAGAGCGAGTTAGTAAGTTATAAAATATATATGGTGATTAAACTATAATGAATATTCCACGTTTCATCCACTCTAGGACTCTTCAGGCTTATGCGCAAATTTTGTGGTTGTCTGTCGTTTTTATATATGCACCTTCTATTGAGATTTTAGTTAGCCAATCAGCTTTCTAGTATCCACCGCGCCCTTCCTATCACCCAATGAACATGCACTTACCGGACAAAGGCCTATTTGACCTCTGGTTGACCTGTTCCTTTGTGTGTGCTCTATTTAGCCTGGATATCTAGTTTCTTGACCTGTTTTAAATCGAGGTTAGGGTTTTTTTATGTTAATTTTTATATATATATATATATATATATATATATATATATGTGTACATATATTTGACCTTTGAAAACTCAACCAAACTCCTCAGCTAATTTTGGGTCTAAACACTTGGAATTTTAGATGTAGGTTACTTGGACATGGATCACACTTTTTAATTTGATTTGAGCCCAAAACAATGAATGTTAAGGGGTCAAAGTTAAACAGAATTTGACATCATAACCAATTTTTGGTCTAAACATTTGTAATTTTGCATCAAAGTTCAAAAGATTTGACTTTTGCTGCCTCTAGCAAACTATTTAGCCAATTTTGAGTTTAAACGTTTGAAATTTCACATAAATGGTATTTAGACAGGCAGCAAGCTTTTTAATCAGTTTTGGGGCGAAATTTTAGCTGCCAAGAGGTCAAAGTTGAAAGAATTGACCTTTGCAGACTCTACCAAACTCCTCCGTTAATTTTGAGTCTAAACACTAAAATTTTAGATGTAGGTTACCTGGACATGAGTGAAACTTTTTAATATATATATACGTATGCACATAAACTTATGAACAGTACATAGGAGCTGAGCGGAATGAATTCTTAGTATACACTAAATTTAAAATATAAACTTTTATTTCAAATATAATTTAAAGAAAACAATTTAAGCACTATTATAAGCTCAATAGTGTAGGACTAGAACTACAAATACTTATTTTTATTACGTTAACTACATTGAATACAGGGAACAAACCCTGTTATGAATTCATCGAAAAATTAACCATTAAAATTCATTATGGTAATGCTCTAATCTCTTATATAAATAAAACAGTAGATGTATGTGTGTTTGTGTGAAAATATTTAACCGATAAACTCTTAAACAACTGGTCACATGACACTGAAATCAACAGCAAATAGTAATCATACACCGAGGATGGTTTTATAACGAGTAAAATCTTTGTTTGGATGAACTAGTAACGAATACAAAAATATGTCGGCAAATTGAAATGCAAAATGTTCATTTCAACCTGCCGACATATATCTATTACTTTTGCGCATGCCCAAATTCATTCATAGATTGAAGTGGTTTAATTTTAAATATTTATTTTCTAGCTCAAATGGTAGGGAACGTGGCTGAAGAGCTAAATGTTTTGGTTTCGATTCTAGCTGATGGCACTCAAGTAATTTTATATTTTATTATTCAGATCAGTACAATATATTAGGTACAATATAATATTCAATAGAAAATTGACTCTGTAATAAGGTATATATAAGGGGTATAATAAAGAATTCATGACCAGTTTTGTTCCTTGTATTCAAAGTGCTACTACAATAAAAAAAAATATAATCTATATATATATCTATAAAAGTGAGAATGTGTGTGAGGACACTTCTCAACCTATATACTTAACAAATTTTTTATATACAGACTTGAAACTTAGTATATAGACATACGGTATTTTTCTTCATAATAAATATGTATGAATTAGAATATATTTATGCATATTTTACGACCGGCAACGCCGGACAGCCTCCTAGTATATATATACATTATATATATGTAGTATATGCATATAATATATATATTACATCTATAGTATATATATATATATATATTATATGTTATGTAAATATCTATTATATATATAATATACATTTATATATACACATTATATATATTATGTAAATATATATTATATATATATAATATATATTTATATATATACATTATATATATTATGTAAATATATATTAGATATATAATATATATTTATATATATACATTATATATATTATGTAAATATATATTATATATATAATATATATTTCTATATATATGTTATATATAATATATATTTATATATATATTATACATAATATATATTATATATAATATATATTTATATACATTATATTTATATATAATATATGTATATTATATATAATATATAATATATCATATATATAATATATATACATAATCTATATGTAATATATATAATATATTATATATAATATATATTATATATAATACAAATTATGTATAATATATATTTGTATATAATACAAATTATGTATAATATATATTTATATATAATATATATAATATATTATATATATGAAGATTATATATGCAATATATATTTATATATAATATATATAATATGTACATATATATTATATATATAATATGTATATATATTATTTATGTATTATTTATATATAATATATATATATATATATATAACATGTATAATATATATGTATATATATAATATACTAGCAAAAGTACCCGTCGTTTACTGGTTCAAAAACAGCCTACAGAAAATGGATTCTGATTGATGAAAGTATGATAGGTTATGAAAAGGAAGGGTTGTAAAGAAATAGCTTCGAATTTGGGGGTATCAAAACCAAAGCAAAATATGATGAAAGTAAAAATAAAATAGATAAACACCATAATTTATTATACCATACCTGTTCACACTGAAACACTTCTCATAATATTCTGTGGATCTATATTAAAAAACCTTGTTAAACTTTGTGACATATTTCCATTCTATGGAGGTCAGGCGCGAACGAACACCCCATAATTTTATTATACCATATTTCTTCAAACTGAAACATAATTATCAAAGTATACTTACGCAGATAGATATGAAAAGTCTTTATTAAAGTGTGTGCCTATTTCCATTCTATGGAGATCGGGCGCGAAGGCAGACCCCACAATTTTATCATACCATCCCTATTGAAGTTAAAATATACTTATCACAGTATTCTTAGGTACATCTATATCAAAAACACTTGTAAACGTTTTTTTTTGTTTTTAATTTCTTATTTCCATACTTTGTGGACCAGGCGCGAACGCAGACCCCAGAATTTTAATGAATAATAATTATGTTACATGAAAAGGCTTGTCCCCTTTTCATGTAAGTAAAAATAAAGAGAATTAGTTAAATGAAAATAAAATCAGATAAAACGGGAATCGAACCCGGTAGATAAGTTTTAAAGAACAATAGGTTTTAAATGGAATGTCCAGTAAATTGTGTATTCTGTTAAAATATTTAATAAATACAAATTTGGCTGGAAACTATTCACATTCTTAGAAAGAATGCATAATAAAATATGGGTTACAGAATTAGATAAGTAGGTTAAATTCCTTTGTAAAACGACAAAGGAAAATGGGAAATTTCCTGGTCATCAGAAATGGTTTCAAACACGTGCAAATCGCGCATGTTGATGACACGTGAATTATAGTCACATTGGCCAGACATACATGTGATTTCTCAATATAGGAAAGAGTGCGAAGTTAGGTTAGTTAGAGAGAGTAGAGGAGTCAGAGACTCGAAGAGTCAAGAGAGGTTCAGACCGAACCTTGGCACCGTCTGGAAGCGAGAGGGTTTTAGAAGAAGATGTAAAGAAACTTTGAATTCCTGGATGCAAAGCCATTGGCCGGTCATATGGAAGAAATAAATGATCATCGTGTTCTTCATAACATGCGTCTTCGTGTTGTAATTCAACGGAAAAACGTATTGTCCATTTATGTATAAGAACCTTTGATAAAATCATCATCTAAAAAATATGTGTTAGAAAGTATATGTGTCAAACTATAAATGTTATATAAACACTCCCGTTTCATACAGAACTGTCAATAACATGAATGCCAATCTCTCGGTCTATCTATCTATATATCGAATCACCTTCTCAAAGTGTATTTATATGTACTCTCTCTCTCTCTTTATATATACTTGTTACTGTTCCGTCTGCCTGCTTCCCACCGGACTACAACTTGGATGTGTTCAAGTCCAACGTTAACAAATTCCTAATGAACCGCCCCCTTAAGTAAACACTTCATCAAATCTCCACACTAACGTAATGTACTTGCAATAACCCTTATCCCTGAGTGGCTTCCGGGCCTTGATAAGTGTCGATCACTGTGTAAAAAAAAAATGTCTCCATCTCTTCTAACAACATGATTAAGACACATGAGCACTCCTAAGACTCTTACTTAACATGAACAACAAAAGAACGTTCATCATCTAAATAACCATGAAAAAAGAAACTACAAAAAAATACAACAATTATGCCAGATTAGACATATAGCCTCCCCAAGGTCCCAGTTCTCTTTGTGCTTGTCCAACCGAGCTCTGGCTAGCGCTCTCTCCTCGGTCTTTCAGTCCTTCTTGACCCTTCTCGGCTTTTTGGTATCACTTTTGTATTGGGGGGGAGCGGTAATGAAACAATGGGGGGATGCATGATGAGGGTGTAGAACATGTAGATATGCAGCTTCGGTGTTCTTCATTCCCTGTAACGCTTATTCGTTATATTGTCTTCTTGTATTATTCTCCACATTCAAGGGTTTTCCTTAATATTTCAGTCGTTTTCATTATCGTTAGTCGTTGTACTTTTGCAGTTATTCCTCTGATTCCAATTTCTGACATTCTTTTTTCGAAGTTTTTTGGAATTGTTCCTAGTGCTCTTACTATTATCGGTACTATTTTGATTTTCTTCATCATCCAAATCCCTTTTAACTCTCTGGCTAGCTCTGTGTATTTGCTTCGTTTCTCCTTTTCTTTTATACTCACCCTGTGATCAGCTGGGACAGCAAAGTCTACGATTTGACAGGATTTTTCTTTCTTGTTAATTATTACGACATCTGGTCTTCTTGCTTGGATGAGTTTGTCTATCTATATGTCCATGTCCCATAGGATTTTGTGGTTCTCGTTTTCGAGTGCTGTTCCGGGTTTATGCTTGTACCATTTGTCTGTATGCTCAAAATGCAGTTGTTTGCACAATTCCCAGTGCACTGTCCTCCCCACTTGGTCATGCCTGTTTTTGTATTCCTTTTGGGCCAGTTTGCTGCATTCACTAACTATATAGTTTATCTTTTGTCTCTTTGTCCACATAGTCTGCATTTGCTGTTTTCTTGTGTTTTATCGATCCTTGCTTTGATATGCTTGGTTCTTATCGAGTTATTTTGTGCTGCAGTTATTAGAGATTAAGTTTCTCGGTTTATATGTCCTTTTCGCATCCATGTCCAGGTGTTTTCTTTATTCTCATCTTTTGTCATTCTTATGAATCTTCCGTGGAGTTGTTTCTCTTCCCATTTCTCTTTTCTCGTTTTGTCGTGTGTCTCTCTGTTTTCTGTTTTGTTGTTTGTTCAGTGTCTCTCACTGCCATATTTATCCTTTCAGTGTTTTGCATTATGTATTTTTATAGTTCTTTTTTCGTATCCTTCACACAGTCTTCTATACAGATCAGTCCTCTCCTGACATCTTTCTTTTTCACGTAGAGTCTGTCAATATCGTCCTTTGGGTGTAGTGCATTATACATGGTCATGAGTTTCCTGGTTTTCTGGTCGAGTTGTCTCAGTTCTTCTTTTGTCCACCCTATAATAATGATAATGCCCATGTATTTATACCTTTTATTAGGTTTCTGCTACAGAATTTTGTTTCCAGGAGTTTTCTTGTTCTCCTGAGGTATTCCTTTCCAATTTTCTCTTTCATTTCTGTTGCTCTGATGGTGTCCGCTTCCAGAATTCCCAAGTATTTATAGCCATCTTGTTCCTCTAGTGCTCTCATTTCTGTTTGGTTGAGTAGTTCCATGCCTTCTGTCGTTTTCAGTTTTCCCTTTCTTATAACTAGTTGTGCGCACTTTTCCATTCCAAATTCCATTTGGATATCTTGGCTGAAGATCCTGGTAGCGTTAATTAGTGTCTCTAGCTCCTTTTCAATCTTGCAAAATTTTTCAGATCGCCCATGTATATCAGGTGGTTCATTTTTTTTCCTCTGTATTGGAGAACTTGTATCCGGCTTGGCACTTTCTCAGAATACTTTCAAGGGCATCATGGCTATGATGAACAATAATGGTGATAGTGAGTCTCCTTGGAAGATGCCTCTTTGTATGTTAATTTTTGTTATGTGTTGTCCATCAGCTGTCAATCCCAGTCTCCATGTTTTCATTGCATTTTCTATTATGTTGGTGATCCCGCTTGGTATTTTATACATTTTTAAGCATTCTGTTATCCATGCTTGGGGGATCCTGTTGTACTCTTTTTTGTAGTCGATCCATGCCATGGCTAAATTCTTTCTCCTCCTTTTTACCTCTTTAGGATCTTTTGATCTATATATAACAGGTCATGTGTTCCTCTTTTTCCTTTTTGGCATCCTTTCTGCTCCTCGGGGATGAGTCCACGGTTATTCAGGGAGTGGTAGATTTGTTCCCTCAGTTGTGCTGTCAGTATCTTCCACATAGTTGGTAAGCACGTGATTGGCCTTTAGTTGTTAGGGACGGTTCCTTTCTCCGTGTCCTTCTGTAGCAGTGTAGTTCTACCTTTTGTCATCCAGTCTGGTACGCTTGCTTCCTGTATACATTTTCTCAGGTTTTAGGCTAGCCTTTCGTGTAAGGTTGTGAATTTTTTGAACCAGTATGCATTCATCCCGTCGTGCCCTGGTGCTCTCAACTTTGTCATTTTTCCTATGGTTTTCTTTAGGGTTTCCTTGCTGATTTCATTCACTGTTCCTTCTTCTATTTGTTGTAACTCTTCTTTCATGTCTTTCAGCCATTCGGCTATTACTATTATTATTATTATTATTATTATTATTATTGCTGTTATTACTATTGCTGTTATTATTATTATTATTATTATTATTATTATTATTGCTATTATTACTATTGCTGTTATTATTATTATTATTATTATTATTATTATTATTGTTATTATCATTATTGTTATTATTATTATTATTGGTATTATTACTATTGTTGTTGTTGTTGAAGAAGAAGAAGAAGAAGAAGAAGAAGAAGAAGAAGAAGAAGAAGAAGAAAGGGCTTTCTAAATAACGTCATTATTAAGGGAAAACATTAACTTGGAAGGGGGGATACCAGAAGTGAAAACGAAACAGTAATCGTAAAGATAATCATTATGTCTCAAGAATGACTTACCTCCCTTAGTTTATCCTCTTCGGGTCTTGTTAGAGTTGGGGAGACTGTATGGGCATTATATTCGGAGCTTCGATTCGCTGAAAATATCAAAATTAAAAATTATGAGTGGAATGCTATTTGGTTTGAAGACTTTTAAATATTTCATTGATTTCAAATTGAATTCCTAATTACAGTAAATATTATCGTTATCAAAATATTGTGTTCAACGTCCGTTTTACGTGTTGGCATGTGTTGGAAAGGTTTGCGGAAGTGACTGTTAAACTTGTGACGTGGTCTCTGGCCTTGGTAGAGGCCATCTTGGATAACGATAGCGTCGATAGGAATCGCCAAGAATCACACTAACATTTAATATAGGAGTATAAAAGTTATTGTTTTAGCGAAGGAAGTAGCTAAAGGATTTATATGGAACATAACAAAATGAAAATAAAATGAAATATTGAAATAATAAAATGAAAATAAAATAAAATATTGAAATAATAATATGAAAATAAAATAAAATATTGAAATAATAAAATGAAAATAAAATGAAATATTGAAATAATAAAATGAAAATAAAATGAAATATTGAAATAATAAAATGAAAATAAAATAAAATATTGAAATAATAAAATGAAAATAAAATGAAATATTGAAATAATAAAATGAAAATAAAATGAAATATTGAAATAATAAAATGAAAATAAAATGAAATATTGAAATAATAAAATGAAAATAAAATGAAATATTGAAATAATAAAATGAAAATAAAATAAAATATTGAAATAATAAAATGAAAATAAAATGAAATATTGAAATAATAAAATGAAAATAAAATGAAATATTGAAATAATAAAATGAAAATAAAATGAAATATTGAAATAATAAAATGAAAATAAAATAAAATATTGAAATAATAAAATGAAAATAAAATGAAATATTGAAATAAAAAAATGAAAATAAAATAAAATATTGAAATAATAAAATAAAAATAAAATGAAATATTGAAATAACAAAATGAAAATAAAAGGAAATATTGAAATAATAAAATGAAAATAAAATGAAATATTGAAATAACAAAATGAAAATAAAAGGAAATATTGAAATAATAGAAAAGTCACCAGATAGTAAGTACTGTCTAAATTTTATATATATTTTTTATATATATCTTGTATATTTTTATTAACTAAAAATTATAGAGATAATACGAGTAACTAACAATGAAAACATATATAAAAACGCCGATAACGAAGAAAGGGTGAAAAGTAGTAGAGTGATTCAACCAAACACTATATAAAAATTTTGTAAAAGAGAAATTGAGAAAAACGAAATTTTATACGAAATTATTTTTTTTATATAAGAATGCAAAGGTTATTTTCAATTTATGTTCATTTTCATATCGACATTTTGATACGAACTTGTTTTATTAATTATTTACGTAATTTAATTAAGTTTGAAAAATAAGTTATTTCTTTTTTTTTCTTCTTCATCTCAACCACCGGCAGGGAGGAGGGAAGCAAGTCTCAAAGAAGAGAACTCTGTGACTCACATAATAGTCTTCATCAACTGGCGCACATCTATACACGCACTAACAAAAACAAGCAAAACGTGCGCACATACACAATGCCACGCTGCCAAACACTCACATAAGTTAGTATTTACACTCTGGACATTTTGACTTGGGGCTACTCTTCACTTTATGTTTTTAATCAAACACGTGTTCTACTGGGAACAGTTTTATGATTGAAAATAACCTTTGCATTCTTATTTCTTAGAAATTCCGATAAAACCTGGTCGAAAAAACAATTTTCAGCAGACTTCACCAGCCGCCCCGAAAGACACGAGAACGTACGCTCTTTATGCCCACCACTAGCAGATGAGAGGCAATGACGTGGTCTCTGGCCTTGGTGTCTGGTCGTCCTCTTAGATATGCTTTGTATCGGTGAATGCTCCGACGAACTGCAAGCACTTGTACCCCCTCGACGTAAATAACCCCGACAAACCCAACAAGCAGCAAAATCCCACCCCTTCACAGTTGAGATCCCTAGATGTAAGAGAGCCTTCTACTCTAATAGTTTCTTCCCCAGAACCGCTAGACTTTGGAATTCTTTTTCCGGGTTTCTGCTTCTCCAACTGTGCTGACATGCAGAAGTTCAAGTATAACGTGAACCGACATCTTGCTGCCCAACTCCCCACATAGTACCCCTGTAGCTTATGTCCCTGATAGTAGCCCCCTACATCAAAGTGGCAATGTGCCTTGTTTGGGGTGAAAATGTAAAAAAAAATCTCTTCCATAAGTATCGATAATCAATAATCGAAATAAGTTGATGAAAAAAAGAATAGGCGATTTTGACAAAGGTTAACGTCTTACACAGCCTAACATCACAAGTGCATTTACCACATAAGGCAACAGGCCCGACACATAAAATCAACAGTAGCTTCTTTGATATGATAGGTCCGCGTTCGAAATGAATGTTTCTGTTTAGAGCACAATTGAACTATGATACTTGACTTTTGCATTTTAAACTTTAATTCAAACGATTATATATACAAAATATTTTTAAAAAATCAACAGTAGGTTCTCTACAGTGCAATGTGGACTACAATGCATTATGGACTAAGTCACAGCGTGAAGGCATGTGAAGCTTCCTCCTGGTGCACTGCGATGGGTCTTCAACTAAAGCCGGTTTTGATTTGATTGAAACTGGACAATTTCACCGATTTCAATGACAATAAAAATATCGGAGTGCGAAACATTCATTGATCTTCATGTTCAATCCCGGAAAACATCAGGAATCTCTGTCAGTTCAAAAATAAAAACAATATTCTTTTCATTGTTTCAAAGAAAATATAATGAATAAGTATTGAACAAGTTTTACGAAACTTTAAGAAAATGAAAAATTTAAATCAAGAAAAAAACACTCGTTGTAAGGTAAGTTTCATGAATAAATATTTAGTTTAGATTTTTTGTATTTGTTTATACTTTTTTTTCTTGTATGATTGTTGTTTTTGTTCAAATCAAGATAAATATTTAGTATTTTTTCAAGTATAATAAACTTATAATAGCAAATAAATGTTTTCTTAAATGACGTTGGATGCTGAGATTTCATTGGCTCAGAGTTTCAGCACCTTTCGGCGTTTTACGTAAACTGGCCGTAAAATTCCGAAAGTAGCACGATACGTATTATGAACAAGTACCAAAAACTTCTGGACAACGTCTATCGTCTTGCCACCCACATCTTTCGCATACTCTCATATATACGTATTATGTTATTTATTCACTAGTGGGGGGCGGTGGTAAAATACGCTTAAATATGATATTTTAATATGTCCAGATTTCATATGTATTATTATAGTCGTGATTTCAAAAGTAAAAAAAAATATTTGATTGCCATCAGCTAGAATAGAAACCGAAAGCAAAACCGTAGCATTCAAAGCTGGTGACGTTACCACTGTACCAGTGTTACACGCATATGAACTGATTAAAAATAAACTAAGATGAATGTATAAAATGTATAACGATTTTTTTTTTTCAATTTTTACCCATTTTTTACCCCTTAAAAACTATTTTAACCGGCTAAAGACCCATGAAAGAACGGTGCATAAAAATTCCAATCATTTGAGGTCCTTGGGGCCGATCTGCGACCTCTAGTTTCGGAAGAGGTAGAGTTTGGAAATATGGAGACAGACAGTCAGACAGACAGATATAGTGAGTTTTATGAATTAGATAATTTATTTTTAAGAAAATTATGAACCTGAAATCCCTTCAGCTATGAGCAAAATAGTAAACTGTGTTCATTTGTTTGGAATGGATCGTTAAAAAAAGTAAAACCATACGAATCAGTTATGTGGGATTCGAGGGTGGCTTGCCTAGCCAGCCACTCTCGACTCGCACAATGCTGGATTCTCGAATCGTACAATGCTGAGGCTTTACATTTTTAACGATCCATTACAGACTTATAGATAAGCACAGGTTGTTGTTGCTATAGGTTTCCAGATTCTTTTTAGATACTAACAGGAGGAGCCAGTTGAAGGTTGCACACATCCGTCAGTGAAAGTGTTTCTATGGATCGGAAAAGTCAGTTCGTGTCCATTATCCAATTATCTTTCGTCAACTCATTTAAAATATCATATTTTGACATGTGTTAAAAATGTGAACATACCTGTGCCTAACTCTCGTCACAGGATGAATAATCATATTTGACAATTTAACTCTATGAGTCAAAGAGAGGAGGCTTAATCTTAAAAATAACTCATAATGATAAAAAAATATGCAAATTTAAGTTATATGAGAAAATATTAGTTAAGTTTTTTTTTATTATTGAGTAATATCGTTTTGATTTTTTATCGATTAGTTTCCTCTTTTCCTGACGGTTAATTTTGTCTCCATTTTCTTATTGGTTAGTTTTGTGTTCTTTTTCTTGTCGATTAGTTTCGTCTCCTGTTTCTTATCGATCAGTTTTGTTCACTTTTTATTATCGATTAGTTTTGTTTTGTTTTTTCTTGTCAATCAGTTTTGTCCACCTTTAATTATCGATTAGTCTCATCCCCTTTTTTATCGATTAGTTGTGTCTTCTTTTTTCTTATTCAACAGTTTTTTACCTTTAATTGTCGATTAGTCTTGTCTCCATTTTATCGATTAGTTTTATCCATATTTTCTTATTGATTAGTTTTGTCCCTATTTTTATCGATTACTTTCGACTTCTTTTATCAATAGTTCTGTCTTCTTTTTCTTGTGTATTAGTTTTGTCTTCTTTTACTGATCGATTAGTTTCATTTCCTTTTTTCTTATCAATTATCGATCGACTTTTTCTTATCGATTAGTTTTGTCTATTTCTTCTTATCGATTAGTTTTGTCTATTTCTTCTCATCTATTATTTTTGTCTATTTCATCTTATCGATTATTTTTGTATATTTCTTCTTATCGATTAGTTTTGTCTATTTCTTCTTATCGATTAGTTTTGTCTGTTTCTTCTTATCGATTAGTTTTGTCTATTTCTTCTTATCGATTAGTTTCGTCTATTTCTTCTCATCTATTATTTTTGTATATTTCTTCTTATCGATTAGTTTTGTCTATTTCTTCTTATCGATTAGTTTTGTCTATTTCTTCTTATCGATTAGTTTTGTCTATTTCTTCTTATCGATTAGTTTTGTCTATTTCTTCTTATCGATTAGTTTTGTCTATTTCTTCTTATCGATTAGTTTTTCTATTTCTTCTCATCTATTTCTCGTCTATTTCTTCTTATCGATTAGTTGCACCTTCTTTTCCATATATATTCGTATCCTCTTCTTGTTCTTACTATCTTCGTTTCAATGATTTCAAACAGTGAGTAGAAATTAAAATATGAACTATAGTATGAGCTAGTTGAATAATAATAAAGAAAGCGAATATACATACTGCAAAACCTAACAACTAACTTGTACATGTACAAACATCTGCACACACCCATTGCATATTCACAAATGAGTGCTCAGCTTTATTTATTTGACCATGTTGCAGCTAGCATCCATTATTATTGGCATTTCATTTTTGATTTCTGCCTAATTATTACGTGTAAGATTTTGACATGATTCAGCGTCCGCACAATATCGTTGCGCACTTGATCATCTTGCCAAAATGTCCACCAATTCCAGAAGATATCAATTCACGGCTAAGCGCAATTAATCACATAATTTGTCCGCCATTTCAGCCCCCGCTTGAATCTAGTTTGACCTTTGAGCCACGGAAGCTGGAATCGAGGAGGGTGCTCTGTATTAATTCTCATAAACATCGTATTGCAACTGAGGGATCTCCTAAACAAAATCTCATAAGGTTTTCGCGTCAGAAATAAACACCTGATTTCCGCGCTGCGATGAGGTTTCATGTTTGCGCCCTCGGTCACGGACAAAGTGACAAATGAAATGTGCAAACAACTAACGTTACCTCTTAAAGGGTTCCTTCGTGGCTCATCTGGTTATCATATTGGTCAGCTTTTTCCACAGTTATTTGAAAAGATATAAACTTTCCAATTAATTTTAGAATCCCCATACCCACCCATAAAAATACCACCCATGAAATGTTACAATCCTTTTCTGCTTTGACTTTGGCTGTGATGATAAATCATGAATAATCTGGGGACTGTTTAACGGATATGATCTATTAAATCAGATAAGAATTGGGAAATAAATTATCGTGCGGTAGATGTGAAGCCCATTTGGGATCGCACCTCCTTCTGATGAGCCGATCACAACAGTGTCCCCTCAACATCCAAATGGAATAGCGTTTGTTCCATCCTGTTAGAACAACTGTTCATCCTCCACAATACCGCTGTTGTGTTCCTGCTATGTTTAAAAAAGAAATAACGACACACTGATATATAAAAATAGAACAATACTAGCAGGTTGATCGGCATTGCCCGGCCGAACCAAATACGCATAAATATTATATTTTATTTCATACAGAAACTGAGGCATGTGTATACGAGTATTATGTTTTTTTTCCAAACAGTCGCTTCTTGTCAGTAAAAAAAAAAAAAAAATACTCGAGCTGAGATCGAAACCAGAACCTAAAGACAATGAGTCGCGTACGATAACCATTATGCCAGCCAAAATCGTTCTTTAAAAAGTGTTTTCAAACCTACTTATTCTTAACATAAGAAATCTGTCATGTGAACAATTCAGGCATGCACATTCGTGAAACAGTTGAAAAACAGATAAAGGTCCAATGTCTCCACCGTACCAATTTTCTGATTTTAACCCATTAGCGACCGTTATTTTTTTCGAGTAAAATCACATTTAAAAGTTTTCTGAATATCTTGTACACCAAATTTCGAGTCTATAGGTAGAAAAATTTCTTGAGTATATAGGTTGAGAATTGTCCTCACACACATTCTCACTTCTATAGATATATTGATATCGTTATATATTTTTATTTTCGGTGACGGTTATGGGTAACTGGTTGTTAGGAGGGAAATGCCCGCATAGAAATTCGACAGCTTGATTTTTCTCAGACCACAATCGTCAACCAACAACTTTTTTCAGATTACCATTTGTAATGCCCCCTTAGAGTGGCATTGTCATTGTAGCCATACCATAAGTGCTTTTTTTGTCATTATAATTTCACTGAATTGGCCTGGTTTTCATTACACCTGTGTAAGTCTGTGCAAAATGTAACCTTTCAGACATCATACGTTTGACTTACGTTCTTTTTGACAATTGATCAAGTTTGTTGTTTCCATATCCCGGTGTCTATCAGGTTTATAATACATATTCAAATGATCTTTTGGTACATTTGATAAACATTTTATTCTTCTTCCAGGAGCATGCTGTTGTCAAAGCGATTTCTCGGTACACACAGCATAAGTATTAAACAAGATGTCAGATCCATAATTTTTATTCAACGGACCTTTTGCTACATTTGATAATTATTTTGTTGTTTCTTACATTTGTGGCTTGGTGTACATTTTTATCAAAATGATTTCTCAATATACACACAGCCTTGATATCCAACACATCTTCATCTCCACAAGGCTGCCCAACACTTCTTAATGATCACGAGTATATAGTCAGTATTGATCATGATAAACGCTGAATAATAAAACAATAGACTCTCGGACATTCACGACATAAACTGTGTTTTCTCCACATTAAAAAACTATTCTAATAGCAATTACAAAAAATATTTGATTTTGACTAGCCTTTTTACTTTTCACGTATATATATATATATATATATATATATATATATATATATATATATATATACTAATATCAAAAGAAAAATTATTAAACAAACAACTAGATGTAATCCACGGATGTTTGCACAGCAACAAATATTTAATTTCACGCACTAGAGCAGATTAGGAAAAAAATAGTAAAAACGAAACGTGTAATATAAGGAAAGATAAAAGATGCAAGGGAAGTAATCCTAGATATAAAAAATGATTCCATGAGAGTGACCCCCCCTTAAAACAGAAGGATCGAGTAATAATACGAATTCAAACACCAAGCAAAACAGGAATATTAAAATAAACACGCAAAAATGTAGAAATAAAAATTATATAAAATTATATGATAATTGGAAAAAAAACAAATAGAAAAAAAGGGGAAATTAAAACAAAAATAAAAAATTAATAAATAAAAAATAAAAAAAAATAAAAATAAGAAACTACGGGTTAAAACGGAAAACTATCTTCACATAACACAAAAGATGGAGGAAGCGAGGAGGAATGGCATTGGAATCTTTTTACCCGATTACGATGTTCAGCGTGTTAAAAATATACCTTTTGCTGTAAAAATCTAATGGGTAAACATCTGAAGACATTGGTGGGGACAGGATATTTTTATGGACACATAAATCGTAAAATTGCCTACCCAGCTGTAATGGAAAAAATCCAGGAAATAAACGAAGGTTATAAAAAGAAAACGTGGATCTTTAAATTTTCAACAAAAATTTACACTATATATATATATATATATATATATATATATATATATATATATATATATTATTGGTACAAATATATTTTATTTTGTTGGATTTCATACAAATAAACTTTGATCTATATCTGACTTACTAAGTTTCAGTCATTAATTTCCCACAGTTTTATTTTATACTTCTGTTCAATGATGAGCACATCTAAGAACAAAGTGAAGTATCTGTTCTGATATTACACTTCATCTTTTCTATTCTCAGTTAGTGAAGGAGAAATACTTATAGACTAAGGGAATTTTTTGTTGTTACTTCAATCCAAGGTGTTTTGGGAAGCTGGGGTTTTTCCTACATTAAAACCCGAGTTTGTGTCAAACTCTATCCTCATGGGGAAGCTAGAAAAACAGGTTTAAACACATCTGTA
>NC_136510.1:101113275-101195775 GCF_053919585.1 Euprymna scolopes | reverse complement strand
GATCCCTTAACATTAATTTTTTTGGCCTCCAGTCGAGTTATTAAGTTTTGTCCATGTCCAAGGAACCTATATCTAAAATTTCAAGTCTTTAGACCCAAAATTGTCAGAGGAGTTTGGTAGAGTTCTTAAAGGTCAAATCGTTGAACTTTGACCTCTTAACAGCCAAATTTCTGTCCGAAAACCGATCACGAAGATTTTCCCAAATCTCAGTACCCTGTATTTCAAATTTTGAGTCTGTAGACTAAAAATTGACAGAATTATTGCGTAGGGAAATGTACACACACACACACACACACACACACACACACACACACACACGTTCACTTTTATAGATAAACTAGAATGGGTGCCCGGCGTTGCCCAGGTATTTGGAGGTGTATGTTGAGCAAAAAAAAAAAAAAAAAGCAGTCAATTTTTTAAACTTTGGCCCATATTATGATCCCTTAAAATTTATTATTTTGGGCTCAAAGAAGTTATTAAGTTAGATCCATGTCCTAGGAACCTATACCAAATATTTTAAGTGTTTAGACCCAAAATTGGCGGAGGAGTTTGGTAGAATTCTCAAAGGTCAAATCGTTGAACTTTGACCCCTTAATCGCGAAATTTCTGGCCGAAAACACATCTCTTAGATTTTCCCAAATCTCAGTACCCTGTATATCAGATTTCGAGTCTGTAGACTGAAAATTGACAGAGTTAATGCGTAGGGAAATGTACACACACAGACAACCACATACACAGACAGACAGACAGATACACAGACACGTTCACTTTTATATATATATATATATATATATATATATATATATATATATATATATATATATCGTTAAATTAATGTTTATTTTGAAATATTGTAAATTTTTATGCATACCGTTTTCATTCAACGAGTAGAGACTGTTAGGATATGAACTGAATTCCCGTTAAATTCGAGTAAAGCTCAATGAATCTATTTTATAGTGGTAGAGCATATATATATATATATATATATATATATATATATATATATATATATATATATATATATATGAGAGGGAGATTGAGGGAGACTTTTGTGTTAACATCCAAATGTTGATCGTTCCTCGTAGGTTCTTCCTAGTATCTATATAATTATATTGATGATAGCTTTGCATATGTATTGAGCACTACAAATATGTTTTTTACTTAATGTTATCAATTTACTTGAGCCTAATTACACACACATACACGCATATATATATATATATATATATATATATATATATATATATATATTATAAAAAAGTGAACCATATCGTAAATTCAATCAACTAAAAAATGGAAACCGGGGTGAGGAAAAGAAAAAAAGTTTTTAGTTGATTGAATTTACGATATGGTTCACTTTTTTATAATTATTCTAAAATTTTGCCAATCGAATAAAGTTATATATATATATATATATATATATATATATATATATATATATATATACGTTGCATGGCATTGCCTGGTCGTAAAACTCGTTTAAATATAATATTTAAATTTATGAGGATTTCGTATTGATTATTCTAGGATCAATTCTCTATTGATTATTATATTGTACCTAAGATATAGCAGCGATTTCAAAAGTTAGAAAATAGGATTTGGAGGCTATCGACTAGAATCGAAACCAAAGCATTTAGCTCTTTAGCGGTATTCGTAACCATCTGAACTAACAACACATGTATATCAAACTTAACAAAATAAGTTAAAAATAGCACTCAAGGTGAAAATAGTAGTCTGAATAATCCCAAAATGAAACAAATTCCTTATAGGTTCTCGTGTCCAAGTTGGAAAAGATTCTCTTAAAGAAGGCCGGATGTTAAATCAGCCGGAAAGTTATGAAAATAGCAATCAAGGTGAGGATAGTAGTCCTAAAATAGAGTATTAATTCTTTTCTTTTTTGTTTATGTATGAACGTGTGTATTTGTATAATGCGTAGGGAGGAGGAAGAGAGAGAGAGAGAGAGAAGTGAGTATATACAAGGCAGTCACAATCTTCATTAACGACCACATTCCCTCCACAAACCTACCCCAAATTTCAGCTGGAGACCGAGAGAACAACGTAAAATTGGGCCATATTCAAACCTAGGTCACCTCTGTTTACAATAAACTTTAAAGACCTCGAAAAAAAAGAAAAAAAAGAAAAGGTATTGTGCAAAAGTCAATTCCTCATATGCAAAGCTTAAGCTCCTCTCCCCTCTCCCCTCTCCAGCATCTCGACCAAAATTCAAAAACACGACTCACGCTAATCCGTGACCATTCTAAAACATCCAAATTTTAAATAAACAAAAGAACCTGTATTCTATCACTACCATCATAACCACCAGCTTGAACCGTCGGGTTTTTATAACGAAAAAAGCGGGCGGAGGGAGGAGAAAGGGTGGCGGTTACATCTTTTGTTTACCACCTAGAGAGAGGTGAATAGACTAATTACTTTTTCGGTTTTGCCCTGCGTGTGGAGACGGCGGAGAGAGTGACGGCTTCCGATATTAGCAAAGTTCAGTTACACGGTGTCATTACGTAACGCAATATGTCGGTGTGATTTCCCCTTTTCAAGCAGGGCAATTGTTGATGCCTCTTCACGGGCACCACCTGGTGAGTAATAAGAGAAATAATTGATTGGAAGGTGGCAGGCAGGGGGAGATAACTGTGCGTGTCTAAGATGGCTGAACACAGCGCTCCCATAGGCTTTAATTGCACCGAATGCATGTTTGCGAAAATTAAAAGACTGCCGCAGGATATTTGCAGAAGGTCACCCACTCGGTCCCCTACGGCGACTAAAATTTTGGCATCTGCTGGAAGAATAAAGATCTTTACCTTCTGCATTTTCGCAATGATTTCAATCAAATTTGAATAACATAATTAAAAAAACATATATAACAATGGTGAATTGGTTTGATAGTGACAAAAGTCATTCATGAACGAAAATTCTAACACTTAAAAGACTAAAAGACCATTGTTCTGAAAAAAAATGCTTCTAAAATCAGATTCTAAGATGTTTACAGTTGAATATTTGTCAAGCTCTTTAAATAAATACGGCACTGAGAACAAAAAAAGAAAAAAAAGAAAACGGAACAAAGATTCTATCGTGTCGATTCATGCCACCCCTGCACTGGAGGTTAATTCTTCTACCCCCGCCTTATGCATTATACAGGGCTCCTACAGGGTGACCCACTAAAAATGCCACCATGAATCTATATATCTATAAAAGTCAAAGTGTCTGTCTGTGTGTGTGGGGGGGGGTGTAAATTTCCCTATGCAATAACGCTGTCAATTTTCAGTCTACAGACCCGAAATTTGATATACAGGATACTGAGATTTGGGATACGTTTTCGGCCAGAAATTTGTCTGTTAAAGGGTCAAAGTTCAACGATTTGACCTTTGAGAACTCTACCAAACTCCTCCGACAAATTTTAGTATAAACATATATATATAATTTGTAATAAAAAATGCAAGAGAGCTATATGCCCAGTCTGTTAAATCCAAGGTAGCTGATCAGCGGCTTGATTCCCACCAGTTTTGGCAAATGACAAATAGGATCCTGAACAGAAGTGTAAGTTCTATCCCAACCATTATCAATGGACCAGAGGTCATCTCGTCAGCATCAGACAAGGCTAAACTATTTGCAAAGAACTTTGCAGCTAATTCTACCCTATGCGACGAAGGCCATCAACTCCCCATATTTCCTCCTATAACATAGAACATGCTAGGTAACATACAAATATCCGTGCATGAGGTTGCCAAGCTAATCAAGAACCTTGATTTCAGTAAAGCAACTGACCCTGACGGCATCTCAATTATAGTGTTAAAAAAGCTTCAACCAGAACTTGCTCCCATACTTACGAAACTGTTTAAGCGCTGCCTTAAGGAGAAGTGCTTTCCGACTCCCTGGAAAACCTCATCAGTTTTCCCTGTATTTAAGAATTCAGGTGATAAGTCATCTCCCTCTCAGTACAGACCAATAAGTCTCCTGTGTGTTATGAGTAAGTTGCTGGAATCCATATTAAATAGAGAAATAGACAACCACCTCAGCAGAAACAATCTTCTTAGTGAAACACAATATGGTTTCCGTTTTGCAAGATCTACCGCAGATGTGCTAACGGTTATATCTCACAGGATTAGTGAATCTCTTGACAAAGGCTTCCTTTCTAGGGCAATTGCTCTTGACATATCAAAGGCCTTCGACAAGGTATGGCATAAGGGTCTACTTCACAAGATTTCCAGCTACGGTATAACTGGAAATGTTTTCTCAATCATTGAATCATTTCTCTCCGATATGCTCATAAGAGTAGTGGTCGAGGGACAAAAATCGGAGGCCTGCAATATAAATGCTGGAGTACCTCAGGGGTCAATCCTGGGCCCAACTCTCTTCCTGATCTACATCAATGACCTCCCCAAACACATACTAAAATCATTCGTTGACATCTATGCTGATGACACGACTATCTACGACAACACATCAAAGGCTGTAAATGACAAAGTTCTCTCTGATACTCTCTCCTCCTATCTTGAGCGCGTGGTTCAGTGGGGGAAGACGTGGCTGGTTACCTTTAATGCATCTAAAACCAAACTCCTATCCTTACATCATCAACGCTCTGATCCCCATCTGGCATCAATTAAAATGGATGGCTCTCGTCTAGGAAAAGCCCCGTGTTTTGACAAGCTTCTGGGTTTGACCTTTACTCCTGATCTGAAATGGAACACGTACATCAAGTCTGTTGCCAAGGTCGCTGGAAAGATGGTGGGATCCTTCTACCGCTCCAGAAGATATCTCACTACTGATGCAATTCTCTTTCTATATAAAAGCCAAGTACGTCCAAGGATGGAATACTGTTGCCATATCTGGGCAGGAGCTGCTAAAAACAGCCTATCCTGCCTTGACAGAGTACAAAATAGACTTTGTGGCTTAGTGGGTGATGCCCTTTTCTCTACCCTGCAACCTCTCTCCCACAGAAGAGACGTTGCGAGCCTATCTTAGTTTTATCGTTATTTCCATGGCAGGTGCTCGTCTGAACTCCAATCTCTGGTCCCCCCTCGCCAATCTTTCACGAAAAACACCCGTCTAACTGAATCCACGGTGAAAAATTTCCCCCACTCTTTATCTGTGCCTAAATCAAAACGTGGATTCCATGAACAAAGCTTCTTTCTTAGAACTCCACGCCTGTGGAACTCTGTTCCGTCTGCCTGCTTCCCACCAGACTACAACTTGGATGTCTTCAAGTCCAACGTTAACAAATTCCTAATGAACCGCCCCCTTAAGTAAACACTTAATCAAATCTCCACACTAACGTAATGTATTTGCGATAACCCTTATCCCTGAGTGGCTTCCGGGCCTTGATAAATGGTGACCACCGTGTATAAAAACAATTGAATTTTAGATATAGGTTCCTTGGACATGGATCTAACTTAATAACTTGATTTGAGCCCCAAACAATAAATGTTTAGGGGTAATAATATGGGTCAAAGTTTTTAAAAAATTGGCCTCTGCGGTCTCTATCAAATTACTCAGACAATTTCTGGTCTAAACATTTGAAATTTTACATAAAGGGTATTCAGAGATAGGGTAAGCTTTTTAATCGGTTTGGGTCGATAATTTGAGCTACCAATATATAAATGTATGTATGTATGTACGTATGTATGTATGTATGTATGTATGTATGTATGTATGTTTGCATGTCTGCCTAAAACTTTCGACAGAGGTGACGCATTTTCACAAGATCAGTATAGTTTTCAAGCTCGACCCTTCAGACGACAAATACCGAAAATTGGCCAAAAACATTAATTTCTTCACCCTCAACCTGCCACTTTTCTACAAGTTTTTTTTTCTACACTTTTTTCACCGATATTTTCGAAAGTCATCCCCTCTTTTCGATTGTCTATCCTTAATTTAAACCTACGTCACTTCCGGTTTGACGGTGGTCGTAACAGCAAAAACGTCAGGGTTTTTTTTCGTTCTTTTCCTCCTTCACGGAACGGGTTCGAGCCTGCCTTCCTACTACCACTTTTTTTTTTTTTTTTTGCTCAACATATACCTCCAAACACCCGGGCAACGCCGGGCACCCATGCTAGTTGTTTAATAAAATTCACTACTCTTTTATTTATTTATTTATTTGAACTATATTTCATACAAATAAATTTCAGATTATAGCTACGTTTTTACCAATGATACGGCTACGATATGAGAATATTCTTTTCACTGTTTTGACTCTCAAACGTATATCCGTTATATGATTTTATATAAAGTGATGTTGTTCTCGGTTGATTAAGGATTTGTTTTAAAGGTCAGACCCTAATAAAAATTCATATAAAATATTTGATTTTGACTAGCCTTTTTTCTTTTCACTATATTATTAGTACAAATATATGTTACTAGCAGGCCGACCGTTGTTGCTCGGTCGTAAAATGGGCTTAAATATTATGTTTTAATTTATGCATATGTGATTTCATATGTATTCTTATAGAGCCAATTCTAAATCGATTATTATATTGTACCTGATATATAAACTAAAAAAAAATTACTTTTGTGCCATCAGTTAGAATCGAAACCAAAACATGTAGTTCTCCAGTCTTATCCATTAGCATATAAGCTAAATCCATATGTATACAAAAACTGCAAAAAAATAAAATAACGTTGTTTAACCTATAACTTTTAATTAACGCATGTGCAGAATAAAAGGAGTCGACTTATGCCAGGCCAAAGTCACTGTTTTTTTTTTTAATTTTGACCTGTTAGCAGTTATTTTAACGGCTAAAAGCCAAATCGAAAGTGTGCTACTGGTCTACATACCAAATATATCTAAATTCAATTCTGTAAACCAAATATTCAAAGAAAAGTTTGGTAGGGAGTTTTCGCACACACATCAAAAAGGTCGCTTTATATACAAATATTTCCATGTGCTGTACAGTTGGGTACCCGCTTCGAATATATAGCAAAATCTCGACCTTAACCTTTGACCGAGATTTTGAAAAATAGTGTGCACCATCCCTAGGTCGGAAACCATCATCATGTCAGGTTTGGTCATGATCAGTTCAGTTGTGTAGGCTGTAGGAGAGTATATGTACATAGGCTATGACCTTGAGCTTTGACCTTAAGCTTGAAAAATGGTGTGCACCATCTCTAGGTAGGGGACCATCATCATGCCAGCTTTGGTCATGATCGATCTAGTGGCATGGACTGTAGAAGAGTTGTACACACAGACATACACCCACGAACGTTACTGCTTTATATATATATATATAAATATTTCGGGAAAGAATCCTTACATCAGATGTTTGTCTAATATCTTTAAACGTGCAAATAAAAAAATTCTTCTCTTTGCACACGTCCAATGATAAAGTGATAATGATGTCATCCTTAATGGCCATCACATTCACTGGACCATAATTTTTAAAGTTCGTGGGGTTATCTCAAAGATATGGTCAATCAAAACAATCTGCAAACTATTCCTGAACTGAAGAGAGCCATCACATACAAAATCCAGGCAGTATCAAAGAGGAGCATATCAGGATTCTTGATAATTTTACTCGTCACATCCAGGTGTGCTTCTAATAGAACAGTGACAAAACAAAGACTGTTGGACATTCATAACTAAACTTGGTGGACAAGTCAAGCATGGAATAAAGTTTATTTGTACCAAAGATGGTTGGATTGCAAAAAGTATTGGGAATTTTATTCTTTTTTTAGGATGGGGCAGAGTTAATTTTGTGACATATGCATTATATCAAATTAATTGAGGACAGGAAAAAAAAACTTGATTCACTTTCTTTTTTAACAAAACCTTTATATCTGGTATTTCCAACAACATATTTTTTCTAAATATTTAAAAAGTTCATTTCTCGGCTGTGATGTCACCCACATTTTTCTAAACACCGGCCTCATTTCAAACATTACTTCTCAGAAGACATTCATGACTAAACTTGGTGGACAAGTTAGGCATACAATAAAGTTTATTTGTACCAAATATGGTTGGATTGCAGAAAGTATTGGGGATTTGGCTTTCATTAAAAAATCACACGTCTTTGTTTACAAAGTCATTCAGCGGAAGTGACGTCAGACAAATTTTAAGGTACGGATGACCTACACTATATATAATGTAGCTTTTTTTAAAAGCAAATATAAAAATAGAACTTTTATAACAAAATTATAACCTAGTCTTAGTTCGTATGGCTTCCTTGAAAAGCTTACCTAAAAATCTTAGTTTTCTATCCGCTCAAAAACGTGACGTCATTCTTCATCATCTCTCTGCTTCATCTACATCTCTGGGCTCTTCCTCCGCTTTACATCATCCATCTTTCATTCAACCCTCTAAATGATTCTGTTTTACAGATCTGGGTTATCATGTACTCAGTGTGACCCTTGTTAAAATTCACACTAGCTAACTTAATCGTCACTGAAGTAGGGTCCTTAATATGTAGCAATAGGTTTTGGGCGATCAGAGTCAGAAAGGGAGGGTGGTGTTAACTACCACGAGGAAGGTTCTACCTGCCTTGAAAATCAACAATTAGAATCTCAATTTGTGATTAGAGTTAAAATATCATCACTAACGCAAAATCTTATTACTCCTTGCTAATAGAGCTCACAACGTCTACATTATGTAAACTCTGTTAAGATTAGATCTATTATATTTTTTCTTGTATATTAATACCCTCCCTGCAAGGAGAAAATAATCCCTGGGAGAATGGCATCATAGCCACAGAACAGATACTACATTCCTTCCTCCAAAACGTGCTTAAAAATAAAACTATTTCTCTTTAGTCTATTAGTAAAACGTTTTGTAAATAAGGCCCTCTCCTCTTTTTTGGACCCCTCCCCCCAAAAAACAATGATCTATTGGTTTGTTCATATTTATTTTTACTTACCAAGTCCCTGAGGCCATTCAAGGATAACGGTTAATGAGTATCAAGGGAAACAACGCCATGATGATTGGTGATATTGAAAATTGGATAGATATTAATATACTTAAGAAAACGGCTCAATAAGAACTTGTTTACATTGGACTTGAAAATGACCATATTATAACAAGCTGAGAAGAAGTCTGTGGTATTGTGTTCCTCAGACAGGCAGTTCTGAGGAAAAATTATTGCTCATGCAATTTTCGCTTAGTTTTAGCCACAGATAAAGAGTAAACGGAATTGCTGATAGTGGCTGTAGCTAGACGAGTGTTTATCATGAATGCTAGGCTAGCTAGGCTAAATAGGCTAGCTGTGAGAAAGAAGTAACAACAAGGAGAAATGGACATCACCCACCAGATTTCGGTTTTGTACCCCGTCCAGGCAGGATAGGATGCTTAGATCAGCTCCTACCCTAGATTTCAAACACGGTTTTGTACCCCGTCCAGGCGAGATAGGATGCTTAGATCAGCTCCTACCCTAGATTTCAAAGCCGGTTTTGTACCCCGTCCAGGCGGGATAGGATGCTTAAATCAGCTCCTACCCTAGATTTCAAAGACGGTTTTGTACCCCGTCCAGGCGGAATAGGATGCTTAGATGAGTTCCTACCCTAGATTTCGAAGACAGTTTTGTACCCCGTCCAGGCGGGATAGGATGCTTAGATCAGCTCCTACCCTAGATTTCAAAGACGGTTTTGTACCCCGTCCAGGCTGGATAGGATGCTTAGATCAGCTCCTACCCTAGATTTCAAAGACGGTTTTGTACCCGTCCAGGCGGGATAGGATGCTTAGATCAGCTCCTACCCTAGATTTAGAAGACAGTTTTGTACCCTGTCCAGGCGGGATAGGATGCTTAGATCAGCTCCTACCCTAGACTTCTAAGACGGTTTTGTACCCCGTCCAGGCGGGATAGGATGCTTAGATCAGCTCCTACCCTAGATTTCGAAGACGGTTTTGTACCCCGTCCAGGCGGGATAGGATGCTTAGATCAGCTCCTACCCTAGATTTCGAAGACGGTTTTGTACCCCGTCCAGGCGGAATAGGATGCTTAGATCAGCTCCTACCCTAGATTTCGAAGACGGTTTTGTACCCCGTCCAGGCGGGATAGGATGCTTAGATCAGCTCCTACCCTAGATTTCAAAGACGGTTTTGTACCCCGTCCAGGCGGGATAGGATGCTTAGATCAGCTCCTACCCTAGATTTCAAAGACGGTTTTGTACCCCGTCCAGGCGGGATAGGATGCTTAGATCAGCTCCTACCCTAGATTTCAAAGACGGTTTTGTACCCCGTCCAGGCGGGATAGGATGCTTAGATCAGCTCCTACCCTAGATTTCAAAGACGGTTTTGTACCCCGTCCAGGCTGGATAGGATGCTTAGATCAGCTCCTACCCTAGATTTCAAAGACGGTTTTGTACCCGTCCAGGCGGGATAGGATGCTTAGATCAGCTCCTACCCTAGATTTAGAAGACGGTTTTGTACCCTGTCCAGGCGGGATAGGATGCTTAGATCAGCTCCTACCCTAGACTTCTAAGACGGTTTTGTACCCCGTCCAGGCGGGATAGGATGCTTAGATCAGCTCCTACCCTAGATTTCGAAGACGGTTTTGTACCCCGTCCAGGCGGGATAGGATGCTTAGATCAGCTCCTACCCTAGATTTTAAAGACGGTTTTGTACCCCGTCCAGGCGGGATAGGATGCTTAGATCAGCTCCTACCCTAGATTTTAAAGACGGTTTTGTACCCCGTCCAGGCGGGATAGGATGCTTAGATCAGCTCCTACCCTAGATTTCGAAGACGGTTTTGTACCCTGTCCAGGCGGGATAGGATGCTTAGATCAGCTCCTACCCTAGATTTCGAAGACGGTTTTGTACCCCGTCCAGGCGGGATAGGATGCTTAGATCAGCTCCTACCCTAGATTTCAAAGACGGTTTTGTACCCCGTCCAGGCGGAATAGGATGCTTAGATCAGCTCCTACCCTAGATTTCGAAGACGGTTTTGTACCCCGTCCAGGCGGGATAGGATGCTTAGATCAGCTCCTACCCTAGATTTCAAAGACGGTTTTGTACCCGTCCAGGCGGGATAGGATGCTTAGATCAGCTCCTACCCTAGATTTCAAAGACGGTTTTGTACCCCGTCCAGGCGGGATAGGATGCTTAGATCAGCTCCTACCCTAGATTTCAAAGACGGTTTTGTACCCCGTCCAGGCGGGATAGGATGCTTAGATCAGCTCCTACCCTAGATTTCAAAGACGGTTTTGTACCCCGTCCAGGCTGGATAGGATGCTTAGATCAGCTCCTACCCTAGATTTCAAAGACGGTTTTGTACCCGTCCAGGCGGGATAGGATGCTTAGATCAGCTCCTACCCTAGATTTAGAAGACGGTTTTGTACCCTGTCCAGGCGGGATAGGATGCTTAGATCAGCTCCTACCCTAGACTTCTAAGACGGTTTTGTACCCCGTCCAGGCGGGATAGGATGCTTAGATCAGCTCCTACCCTAGATTTCGAAGACGGTTTTGTACCCCGTCCAGGCGGGATAGGATGCTTAGATCAGCTCCTACCCTAGATTTTAAAGACGGTTTTGTACCCCGTCCAGGCGGGATAGGATGCTTGGATCAGCTCCTACCCTAGATTTTAAAGACGGTTTTGTACCCCGTCCAGGCGGGATAGGATGCTTAGATCAGCTCCTACCCTAGATTTCGAAGACGGTTTTGTACCCCGTCCAGGCGGGATAGGATGCTTAGATCAGCTCCTACCCTAGATTTCGAAGACGGTTTTGTACCCCGTCCAGGCGGGATAGGATGCTTAGATCAGCTCCTACCCTAGATTTCGAAGACGGTTTTGTACCCAGTCCAGGCGGGATAGGATGCTTAGATCAGCTCCTACCCTAGATTTCGAAGATGGGTTTGTACCCTGTCCAGGCGGGATAGGATGCTTAGATCAGCTCCTACCGTAGATTTCGAAGACGGTTTTGTACCCAGTCCAGGCGGGATAGGATGCTTAGATCAGCTCCTACCCTAGATTTCGAAGACGGGTTTGTACCCTGTCCAGGCGGGATAGGACCCTGTCCAGGCGGGATAGGATGCTTAGATCAGCTCCTACCCTAGATTTCGAAGACGGGTTTGTACCCAGTCCAGGCTGGATAGGATGCTTAGATCAGCTCCTACCCTAGATTTTGAAGACGGGTGGTAACCAGTCCAGGCGGGATAGGATGCTTAGATCAGCTGCTACCCTAGACTTCGAAGACGGTTTTGTACCCTGTCCAGACGGGATAGGATGCTTAGGCAGGAATGGTTAATTGTAACAGCTTCTCCTTAGATGTGGCCACAGTACTCTGTCTTAGGGTGTATTTGGCTCTTGCACAGTGAGATAACTTCTGGAGCGATAAAATGATACAACTATTTTTTTGGCAACTGATTTGATGGAAGTAAAATAACAAAAAAAGTGGTATTAAAGCAAAATCTTTCCGTTTGGTTGTTGGCTATTGTACTGATCCAGCAACTGCAGAAAAGTACCTGGAGAAGGCCAGAGAGTACAGCGGCCAATCGATTGGTATAACCATAAAAAAAATCATGATGAAGACAACTGTTTAAAATATGTGAACAATGTAAGTAATAAAGCGGTTGTTTTTATCGACAAGCGCCATCTTGTGGGCAACCGAGATTGCAGGTTGTATGTATGTCTTTCAAGTTCTCAGAAAAAAGGCCTTTGCTACATGCAAGGGTGTGGTCAGCTCTATATCTTTGGTCAAACAACAGCTGGTGGGCAAACTGCAGCAGGGATTCTTTTATTCTTTCTTCATTCTCGTGCCCCACCCATCTTCTCTTCTGCGTCCGTTTTCTTTTTGATAATCGTCATCAGAGAAAGTTTTTTTTTTTTTTTTTCTGATCCATGTGAAGTTTCCGACAAGAAGAGAGAAAAGAAAAATACTTTTTTTCGTTTAGGTTTGTCATGTCCTGTTTTTTGTTTCTTTTGCCTCAAGGTCATCGTATTTTCCTTAATCTCAGTTACCACATCTCTTCTCCCCCTACTGTCCAGCAATTGGCATCCTAAGTCCTTTAAAGGATCTAGATCCCATTTTTTTTTTTTTTTTTTTTTTTTTTTTTTGCCAAAAGGTCTTTGTCACACAAGAGCAGATGTTATGGAAATCGACAGCAAAAAGGGGCTGAGTGGCTGTATGTAAACATGAAATGGTTCCATTCCAGGAAAAGGAATAAATAATCATTTCTATTTACCCTGTTCACACCAACCTCCGCCTATATGCACTGTTCATATTGCCATTCATTGGCCATTATCATTCCAATATTAAGACATGTCTGGACAAATTAATTTTGGATCTTCTCTCTTTCCTCTCCTACCACTCCTCCCTTCACTTGTACATGGTCATAAAAATTAAGAAACCACAAAAGCTAATTGTATCCCAACCAACATAATCCTACTTATCATTTCGGAAGTGGGTGTGAAGGCAGGAGGGGGGGTTGTTTAAAGTTTCCTGGAAAACAGCTAAAATCTGCTGATTCTGAAAAGCCTGAAGATAGCAAACACTTGCGGTGCTAAAAGGTTAAGAATATAAACAATGGTCATAAATAGGGCTGTGACAACAGCATATTCTTTTCATTGTTTTTACTCTTGAGTTAATATCTTTTATATAGACTGATGTGGTTCTCGGTTGATTAAGTGTGTCTAACTGTGTTGGGTATATACCAGAGAGTCAAAAGAATGAAAAGAATATTCTGTTGTCACAACCCGTCATAAATTGGTAAAGAACGACTTAGTCTTTTGGGTAACATGTTCCCGAAAATTTTTTTAATAAGGATTGTAAATTTGTGTTATTTCGATTATTTGGGCTACTATTCTCATCTTGGGTGTTATTCGCACAACGTTTCGGCCGATGTAACCTCCGACCTTCTTCAGATGTATCATGTTAAACTCGAAAGTCTTTATGCCAAACTCAGGAATCTGTAGAGAATTTTTAACAATTTATATAATCCACAAGGGTAGGACGCTCTTGTTCAATTAGTTATGACTGAGTAGAGATTTGAAGTAATTTGCAATTGTATTTTGCGTGTTGCCCTCACTGAGGATTGAACCTTCAACCACTAGAGGAGATGAACAGCTACATTTTACCAAGTAATTTATCTGCTATGCCATGGGTTCTTGCGGATTCGTAGTGTAGTGGATAAAGTACTTGATGGTTCAATTTTTATTGCAGGCGATACTAAGAATACAATTGCAAATTACTAGATACTTCTGCCCAATTATGGCTGATGGAACAAGAACATACTACTTCTGTTGATTAATTAAAGGATTCCATTTGAAATCCCATGCAGATTCCTAAGATTAACAAGATACACTCAAAAAAGGCCGGAGGTTACATCGACCAAAACGTTGTGCAAATAACTCAAGATGAGAACATTAGTTTAAAGAATCTCAATAATACCAATCTTTTGGATAATTTTAATTTTTAATTTTTTTTTTTAGAGGAGTAATTAAAATGTCTTAATATAATATCGTACTTCTATTATTAATACAGATTTGGAATCTGCACGTCGTAAACCAAACTATACTATTCCTTTTATTAATATGCTACCTTCCACTGCTCAATTCACGGAGGGGGGGGTCAGTGTAACATTTCTTCTGCTTTCCTAAGTATTTCATCCTTCTTTGGATGTCGTAGTGTAGTATATGTTCAGTCATCATGAGACCATCTTTCCAAGCATTACCTCCTCATTTCTCAAGAGGAGGGAATAGTAAAGTATTTGTCCTATTGTCATGAAATCATCTTCCAAGGAATTATTTCCTCCTTTCAGGGATAGCATAGTACTTATTCTATTATTATTAGATACTCCTCCCAGGTATTATCTTGTTCTTTGGGGAGGAGGTAGTGCAGCATCTGTTCTGTTGTAATTAGACCATCCTCTCAGACATTACCTTCTCCTTTGATGGATAGTATTATATCTGTTCTATTATCATTAGATTATCTTTTCAGGCATTACCTCTTCCCTTGAGGAAGGTTAATATAGGCAACAAGAAATTGTCTCAGTTGGCTGATTATTAGAAAAAAAATCAACACTTCTATTTACTAACAATCAACAATTCCATTATATATATTAACAATCAACAATTCCATTATATATACTAGCAATCAACAATTCCATTATATATACGTACAATCAACAATTCCATTATATATACTAACAATCAACGATTCCATTATATATATTAACAATCAACAATTCCATTATATATGCTAACAATCAACAATTCCATTATATATACTAACAATCAACAATTCCATTATATATACTAACAATCAACAATTCCATTATATATACTAACAATCAACAATTCCATTATATATACTAGCAATCAACAATTCCATTATATATATTAACAATCAACAATTCCATTATATATACTAACAATCAACAATTCCATTATATATATTAACAATCAACAATTCCATTATATATACTAACAATCAACAATTCCATTATATATACTAACAATCAACAATTCCATTATATATACTAGCAATCAACAATTCCATTATATATATTAACAATCAACAATTCCATTATATATACTAACAATCAACAATTCCATTATATATATTAACAATCAACAATTCCATTATATATACTAACAATCAACAATTCCATTATATATACTAACAATCAACAATTCAATCATAGATATTAACAATCAACAATTCCATCATATATACTAGCAAACAACAATTCTATTATATGTAATAACGATCAGCAATTCCATTATATATAATAGCTAGGGCTAGGACAACAGCTTATTCTTTTCATTGTTTTACTCTCGAGTATATATCCAATACAGTTAATCAACCGAGAACCACATCACTCTAGATACAAACATATAAGATATCAATGGATATATACCTGAGAATCAAAACAAGGAAAAGAATATGCTGTTGTCAAAGCCCTAGTAATAACAATCAACAATTCCATCATATACTAACAATAGGAGGGTAGGAGCATAATATTGCTAGTAATTTTAATTGTTTCGAATGAAAGGATCAAGATTTAATATTAAGTAATATTAGTATTTCACAATGAATTAGTAAGATGACCCGGTGTTGTCCGGGTGTCAAAGAATATGCAATTCACATGTTTCTTAACATGAAGTAGCACCGAAGGCAAAATGGTTCAATATTTTTACTAAATTTTCTATCTCTTTCTCTCTTCTCTCCACACTTTATCTCCTCCTTTTCCCCACCGTCCAGCCTATTTCTCTCTCTGGAGACACACATAACTCGAGAATAAAAGAATTAACTTGGTGAAAAAAAACCCTAGAATTATTTCCCCTTAATTTGTAACTGCAAAACAAAACCCTGTAACCAAATTTGCGCCAATTTATGGTTAAAGCAAAAATAATGTTTTTTTGTTTTTTTTAATTTTTAGATATTATTCATTCCAGGCAATGCTGGTAAAGGATATACCAACTTTGTGAGTTTTTGTTGTGTAGTTTGGTACTTTTAGTCAGGCATATACATAGACAAATGTCCTTTATATAATAAAACAAGACAATGGAAATTCCACAGGTAATTAATAAAATACAACTTCAATTTTTATGTATTTGTATATTTTACTAGTGATACATATGTCCCGGTGTTGCCTGGGAAAACTGCAAAAACCATGGCTCGTAACTCCCAGATGTAAATTAACTGAAAAGGACCAAAAAGACTCCTTTCCCCACAAATAGTAAACCTTTATCAATTATATAAAAATGCTCATATATAGAACTATGTGTTTTTGCTTACTTGCCGCTCCATGAGGGCAGAGTTAGACACAGTTTTTAATCTGGGGAAAATCCAGCATCTCAAAAAGAAGCACTGAGCTGAAACAAAAAATTAAAATTTTGCCAAATATATATCAGACTGTCACGGTAATATATATTGAGCAAGTTTCTAACAGTATTTTGTCTAGTTTTTTATTTATAACACCTTTTCCCAAACTTACCGTGTTAAAGAGAGAGTCGGGCACCATTTTTAATTTTCCAGTACATCGGTAAACATTGTATATTTTTCGAGCTGAATAAGCATGTTACATTGAATAAAAACACGAAAACTATATCCAGTTTGGTAGAAAGTAACTTATCTTGCCTTTGATAACATTTATTTGTTATATATTTGTTTTTTTGACAAATTTTTCGAATCTATGTGTATAGCAATACAAACCCAATGTATTTAATGTATTTGTTGTAATTCATGTTGCTTGTGAATGGTTAATGCTTAGCCGAGGAGTTTAAACGACGAGCTCTTAGAGTATTATTTGTCATGGCGACGGGATATGAGGGTGGTGAGAAGATTTCTTGGAATTATTAAAGGAAAGAAGTTTCATCTTAGTCGCATGTTATCAGCCATTTGCGCCCCCTTCCTACTACAGACTGGAAGTTATTTTCTACCGTTTCAACCATTGCTTTGAAATATGTGTTCATGCCTGTTATAAATTCATGCTTATCAGCATCATTGTAATATCACAAGCTGACAAATGCTGGACGGCGTTAAGAAATTTACTTCCAAACTAATCTATCTCTGGCCAGGCCTTTATTTATCCCTCTTTCGCTCAAGTTCATATTTATCGCTTCCTCTCATGTTTGCCTTCGCCTTCCATCAAGAATTGAACCTGTTACCTCAACTGTGCTATATTTACTAACCCAAGAGCTTTCATCTATTCTTTCAATGTGGCTATACAATCGAAGTCTCCGGTTTTTTTATACAGCTCCTTATATTGTCTAGATGTAATATTCCTCTGAGGTCATCATGTTACATGATAAGGGCTGTCCCTTGTTCATGTAAGTATAAAAATAGAGAGATTAGTTAAAATGAAAATAAGAGAAAGCAGAAATCGAACCCTGGACATAAGTTTTAAAGAACCATAGGTTTAAATGGAATGTCCAGTAAATTGTTAATTCGGATGAAATAAATAATAAATAAACTATTCAATTGTTAAAAGAATGTGGATAATAAAATATGGGTTTAAATAAATTAGATATGTAGGTTGAATTCCTTTGTGGAAAACAACACAAGAAAAATAGGTTATTGGGAAATCAATGTCGGAAACGTGCAAAGTCGCGCATGTTGAAAACACGTGAATTTTGCTCACGTGGCCGGGATGCATGGATTTCTCAATATAGGAAGTGAGAGTTAGTTGGTCGGGGAGACGGTCAGTGAGAAAACTCAGAGACAGGCGGACGTCTGAAGCGAGACGTCACTTCAGAAACTAAAATGTGAAACTTTGAATTCTTAATGAGGAAATCACGACCGGTCGTAAAGAAATAAATTCATCATGTGTTTTGTGATAAAGCTCATCTTTGTGTTTGTGATTTCTACAAAAAGGTAAATTGTATTGTTATTATTATGTCTGTGTTATAAAATGTCATTACATACACGTCTCGACATCTCATATCCACAATGTGAATCTACATCCTATCCACACTAAGACTGTCTGAACACTATCTCATCATTCTAAGAGCTTTCTTCATATCTACACGTCTAAGTAATGAACATTTAAAATATAGGAATAGTTATAAACGAACAATCTCTCTTACAACAACATCTCTCTCTCTCTCTCTCTAAGATACAACATCATATATAATAAGACAAGAACTCTCACTAAGACCCATATCTTTACTAATAAGAACTCACGTAACATACGCGCACAAGTGGTATCGTCTAATACTAATAATAACTATAATAACAATCAGAACTAAGCATTTATAAAAAATATACTAATCATCATAACTCTTTAAACTTAAAAAAAAAAAAGATATATGTTTTTTTTAGATTTGGTTCGGTTGTTTTGATTTACGGCATCTCAACCTTTTTTTTAGTTTTTGAGGTTTTTGTTTTTAATGGCGAATTCAGTAATTTTTTTTAAAAAGTTTGATACTTAAAATTCTTGATATCTTCAAATATTTATTCATGGTGTTTGGTTTGGTTGTTTTGTTTTGCGGCACATCAACCCTTTTCGGGTTTTTGATGCTAAAAAATTCAGCCATTTTGGAAAAAGGTTTTATGCTATTTAGATCTTCAAATATTATTCACGGGTTTGGTTTGATTTGGTTTGGTTGTTCTCTAGACGAAAATTGTTGATTTTGTTTTTGACTTTGCAAAACATGATTGAGTTTTGTAAAAAAAAAAAGAAAAAACAACAGTATTAATGTTAGTGAATAAATATGTTTACGATTTCTAATATTGTACTATATATGAAATATTAAAAACAAGTACAAAAAAAATTCTTTACAAAGTTTTTTAAAAAGGAAAGCGACCACATTCAAAAACCCTACCATTTACATTTTCTACTCACTTGAAATATTTTTTAATCATTTATGTATTCATCAATTCTTCAAATGTGGCTATACCACCGAAGTCTCCTGTTTTACACACATATTTCTATACTGTCCAGATTTAATATTCCTCTGAGACCTTCCAAATTAAGCCTTTCTAAAAATATACTATTCATCTGTTTCCTTTTTTAACTGAAAATAAAAAAAATGGGTGCTTGTAAAAACAGAGTTGACAGATCGATTTCTTTTAATATGTGATTTTTAACAACAACAGCATTTACTTGTCATGTCAAAAAATAGCAATATATCCAAAAATTATGAAAATTTATCAAGTAGAAAATTATTTATCGTCAAAAGTAATTTTTAAAGAAAATTGGGGGGAAATTGCATTTTTCCTAGATGTGAACACCTTGAAGATTGCGAATACAGACGACATACTTATTTCCCTTTTCGCTTCTTTAATGGCTGACGAACTGTTTTAGACCATAGCGAGAGAGTTTTGTTTTTCTAAAAATACAATAACAGTTGTTTTACTCAATTAATTCTTGTAATTTTTTGATATATTACTTTTTTTTTCTTAATTGTTTTCTTTTCCTTTTTTTTTAAAATTACATTTAACCCCCAAACAAGGCACATTTCCACTTTGATGTGGGGGACTATTATCAGGGACATAAGCTACAGGGGTACTGTGGGGAGTTGGGCAGCAAGATGTCGGTTCACATGACACTTGAACTTCTGCATGTCAGTACAGTTGAGGAAGCAAGAACCCGGAAGGGATTTTTAAAGTCCAGCAGTTCTGGGGAAGAAACTACTAGAGTAGAAAGCTCTCTTACATCTTGGGATTTCTACTGTGAAGGGGTGGGATTTAGCTGCTAGTCGGGTTTGCCGGGGGTATTTACGTTGATGGGGCACAAGTGCTTGCAGTTCGTCAGAATTTTCACCATTAAAATACTTGTAGAACAGGCAGAGGGATGCAACATTTCGTCGATGGGACAGAGGCTGAAGCTTAGATGACAGTTCAGGACCGCTCTGATTAGTGATTTTCTTTTGAACCCTGTCTAGGAGCGAGAGCCTAGTAGCAGATGCACCAGCCCAAATATCACAACAATTCTCCATAAATGGGTAAATGGTGGCCTTATATAGGTACATGATACTTTCAGGCGTTAGTAGTTTTGTGGCACGGTAGAGAGAGTCTACCTTCTTGCTCTCAATGTAACTGTTCCAACTCGTGTTCCCTGTGAACGTTTCAACATGACAATAAAGTACTGTCGTTTTTGATTAAACCCACATATTTCAAAAAATCGATCCGTCGATTCTGTCTTAACACGCACCAAAATTGTACTGAAAAATATTTTTAGGCTTCCTAATTTTATGCTAAACATGAAATATTTAAAACATGCCCAAAATAGAAAATTCTGTACAAAATGGAAAGCGATGGCAGTATAAAAACCCAATCATTTACATTTTTCACTCATTTGAATTTTTTTATATTGTTTTTTAGCCATGTTTCTTGCCCATTGAGAATTTTCAATTTTTTTTTTTTGTCGTTTTTATAATTTTCGTTTCTCAATTTTGCGTTTCACCTTTAAAATTGCCACAATGTCCTTTTCAAGTCTTTTCTTATGCCTTGTGCTTCTATACGACCATTTTTTCTCCACCTTTAACGAATGACATTTACTTTGAAGGTGAGGAATAACGGAAGGCTATTGCAATGCCTGTCCAGCAGATTTGGAACAAGGGACACCCGTGAAGAAATCGCAGACTGGCGTCTTCAACCTGCTGGTGTGTTTTCTCTTAGCGTCGCAAAACGTTCTTGACTTTTGATGAAATAAACTAAGAATGGGTAACGAAAGCAAAAAAAAAAAAAGAAAAAGTCCTGCAAAACCCGGTTCTGCTAGTCAGTTTCGATGAATAAAATTGATGGATGAATGGTTGACTGAAATTTGAAGACGAAAGGAAGAGAAATCGAAAGAATGGACAAAAGATGAGAAGAAAGTAATTAGTCGTGAAAGACAAGACAAAAGAAGAGATTTGAAAAAAAAAAAGAAAAGAAAAGAAAAATGCTAAAGAAGAATGCTAAAGAATATTCTTTCTCAGTTTAGTATTCATCCATTAACACTAGCACCAAATTATCGTTTGTCAAGTCATTTTGCGTTTTCAAGATTACAAAAAAAAAAAAAAAAAAATAGTTGAAGAAAGGTTAAAAAAATGTTTTTAAAAATGTTATACTAAAAACAAGATTAAAAAAAAAGGTAGTAAAAAAAATTTTTTGTTCAAAGAAAAAGAAATGGTTAAAAAATGTTTTTAAAGTTTTACTGTCTTCGAGAATTTTAGCGTCTCATCCCAGACTGTCCCCAAAATACACAGATATAAACATAATAAAACAATTAACTTGACAAAAAAAAAAAAAAAAAAATATAGAAAAAAATGTTTCACCTTTCTTGTCATTTTTCCACCCACTAAAGGCACAAAAGCCGTTGCATCACTACACCCCGCCATCCCGACCATATACGCACAGTATTATCAGATGTGTTTTATTTGCAGATATAACATTAAATGTTTCCGTGGTATAACGCCAGTTATCTCCCTTCTCTTTATCTCTCTCAAACACACATACACAAGCTCGCTCTCTCTCTCCATCTCTCTCCCCTCTCCCCCTCTCTCTTTCTTTCTCTTTCTCCTCTCTCTCTCTCTCTCTCTTCCATGTTTTTTTTTAGTTGACTGCTAGTACAACAGAAAGACAAAACAAATTTATAAAAACAAAAAGAAATGAAGGGTCCACGCTACCACACCAACTCCGCCATCCGTAACCTTTTTTTTTTTTTACTCCACTACCAATTCTTCTGCCCCCACCCCCCTCAGATACACCGATCTGACGTTTTCCTTTCCTGGACGACGTTTTTAGCGTGGCACGTTAGAGTCTCAAGATGTCTAGAAACGAAAAGAAAAGCTTGCATGCTACCTCATATCTGACTGCCATTGAAATGAGCCGCTTTCAAGTAGGTTTGAAAATGGCACATCGGATTGCCTGCAAGGCGTGACACGAGTCTTGGAGCTTGCGGGGTGCGGAAGTTCTGTGGGGGGGGGGGGTGAACCGGCACAAAAATAGCAACCGATTTTTTTTCTCTACTTTATCTTCTTTTTTTTACACTCTTTTCGTTCTTTTTTTTTCTGACCCTCACCTCACTTTCTTCATTTTTTGGTTATACCATAAGAGAAGACTTCTTGGCCTTCGGACTAAGATCAAAGTCTAGTATCTGTTCCGGCAGATACTGCAAGCAAAGATCATATTTAGGGGCAACCCCACATATAAGACCTTGGTCAATGTAGGGGCAATTCTTCATACCAATTGTCACTATCCAGCTCCCCTACTCCCCCGGGAGATGGTCCCCATTTCCCCTTCACTCCTCACATTAAAAATCGGCCTTGTGCCTAATTTGCTCAGTGGGGGAGCAAATAAATACACCCTGTTCCGGCAGATGCTGCAATCAAAGACCATTGCCCTTGTGGCAATGAGTTTCTGGTCCATGTAGGGGCAACCCTATATACCAGCAGGCTCTCACTATCCAGCTCCCATTTCCCACCTCTCGGGAGCTGGTCGCCTTTTCCCTTCCTCCTCCCCCCTCTCTCCACATTAAAAAATGCCCTTGTGCCTAATTTGCTCAGTGGGGAAGCAAATAAATCCAACCAAGATCAAAGTGTAGTATCTGTTCTTCAGGTGCTACACTTCAATTTCTTGTTCTCTGTCAATGGAGGAGAAATCCTTTACGACTGAGACAATTTTTTAAATTTTTGTTCCTTTTCTCCAGGTTAAAAAAACACCCTGGTGTCTAACTCTGTCCCACAGGGAGGCAAAGTAAATAGGAACTCCCCTTTCTACATTCTATCAATGGCGTAGCTAGATGGGGGGGGGGAGAGCGGTCCGCTCCGGGTGACATTAAAAGAGGGGTGACACAATATCACCCTAACAAATTTTTTCAGCCAGGCTAACATGCGAAAATAGTCTGTAAATAGGATTTATTTACCATATACTAGCATTTCAGCCCGGTGTTGCCCGGGTGTTTGGATGTGTATGTTGAGCAAAATAAAAAAAACAAAAGTGGAAGTAGGAAGGCAGGCTCGCACCCGTACCGTGAAAGAGGAAAAGAACGGAGAAAAAAACCTGACGTCTTTGCGGTAACGACCACCGCCAAACCTGAAGTGACTTATGTTTACATTAAGGCTAGACAATCGAAAGGAGAGGATATCTTTAAAAAATATCGGCGAAAAAAAGCGACCCCCCCCCCTGTAGAAAAGTGCCTAGTTGAAGGTGAAGATGTTAATGTTTTTAGCCAATCTTCAAAACGATACTGATCTTGGTGAAATCCGTCGCCTCTATTGAAAGTTTAAGGCAGACATGCAAACATACATGCATACATACATTTATATATTGGTAACTAAACATTTTCGACCCAAACCGATGAAAAAGCTTGCACTATCTCTGAATACTGAATGTAAAATTTCAAATGTTTAAACCAGAAATTGTCTGAGTAATTAGGTAGAGACCGCAGAGGTCAATTTTTTTAAACTTTCATCCCTATTATGACCCCTTAAAATTTATTGTTTTCGACTCAAATCAAGTTATTAAGTTAGATCCATGTCCAAGGAACTTATATCTAACATTTCAAGTGCATAGACCCAAAATTGTCGGAGGAGTTTGGTAGAGTTCTCAAAGGTCAAATCGTTGAACTTTGACCCGCTAATCGCCAAATTCCTTGCCGAAAACGAATCACATCGATTTTCCCAAATCTCAGTACCCTGTATATAAAATTTCGAGTCTGTAAACTAAAACTTGACAGAGTTATTGCGTAGGGAAATGTACACAGACAGACACACAGATACACAGACACACACGCAGACACTTTCACCTTTATATATATATAGACTAGCATTTTAGCCCGGCGTTGCTTGGGTGTTTGGATGTGTATGTAGAGCAAAAAGAAAAAAAAGAAAAAATAAGCTGTCAATTTTAATTTGACCCCTATTATGACCCCTTTACATTTATTGTTTTGGGCTAAAATCAAGTTAATAAGTTAGATCCATGTCCAAGGAACCTATATCTAAAATGTCAAGTGTTTACACCCAAATTTGGCGGGAAAGTTTGGTAGAGTTCTCAAATGTCAAACCATTGAACTTTAGCCCCTTAACAGACAAATTTCTGGCCGAAAACCGATTACAAATATTTTGCTAAATCTCAGTACTCTGTATATGAAATTTCTGGTCTGTAGACTTAAAATTGACAGAGTTATTGCATAGGAAAATGTACACTCACAGACACGTTCACTTTTATAGATATACTGGCTGAAAACATATATATATATATATATATATATATATATATATATATATATATATATATATATATATATATACTAGCATTTCAGCCCGGCGTTGCCTGGGTGTTTGGAGGTGGATGTTGAGCAAAAAACAAAAAAGGGAAAATATTTTTAAAATTTGACCCCTATTATGACCCGTTAAAATTTATTGTTTTGGGCTCAAATCAAGTTATTAAGTTAGATCCATGTCCAAGGAACTTATATCTAAAATTTCAAGTGTGTAGACCCCAAAATGTCGGATGAGTTCGGTAGAGTTCTCAAAGGTCAAATCGTTGAACTTTGACTCCTTAATCGCCAAATTCCTTGCCGAAAACGAATCACATCGATTTTCCCAAATTTCAGTACCCTGTATATCAAATGTCGAGTCTGTAGACTGAAAATTGACAGAGTTATTGCGTAAGGAAATGTACACACACAGATACACAGATACACAGACAGACAGACACTTTTACTTTTATAGATATATAGATAGATAGATAGATATAGATATAGATAGATGTAAAGTAGTTTTTAATCTTTATTAAAATATTAGAAACTCGTACATTTTTTTAAAATTAGTAACTAAAGAATATTTTTGCCGATTTTTATTGAAAACTCTAAACGTTGTATTTTTTGTAGTTTTTAATAGTACATTTGAAATCATTTATATATATATATATATTTATATATATATATATATATACATATATATATATGACTACTTCATTTAATCGCATAAATCGATATACGAAAGTATAGATTTATGCATAAACTTTAAGTATTTACTTCAACAGTGCTCAATACGTAGGCAGAGCTAGGTAGTAAGTTATAAAATATATGTGGCAATTAATTAGGATTAATCCTAGCGTGGATGAAACGTGGAATATTCCCTGTAGCTTAATTGCCATATATATTTTATAACTTTATATATATATATATATATATATATATATATATATATATATATATATATATATATATATATATTCTTTCAACAAAAAAATAAAAATAAAATATAATACTATTTGGTAGAGACCCGAAAAACGAAGACCAGATAAGAACAAAAACTTAGATTTATAATACCCAAAAAATCCAACTTTGATCGCCCTTCGGGGACCATGACGCAGTAGGTAGAGGTGTTGACTCCTTACGGTTCGAGGTGAGCATTGTCTGAAGATAGTGCTTTCAATCCTACATAAGCAAAGAGAGAATTAGTTGACCAAAACGTGGTTAGACAACAACAACAACAACTATGGAAGGCAGTAATTACTGGGATAGAGTTACAAGACTCAGCATTTCTATCCTGTCGTGTTTAACCACCTGAAGAAGGCCAGAGGATAGGTTGGCCGAAACGTGGCGAAACAACAATTATGAAGATGAGAATAACAGTCCGCAAATAAATAAATACAGAAAAACAAGCTCCTTCAGTCTTTGACAGACTATGGATACCCACGTAGGGGCCTGCACATGCAATTTTTGAGGCAAGAGGTGCGCAATCTCCAACCACACCTCTCCTGAGTCAACATTGTTAAATATCAGTGATAAGTGAAGTGTATGTACAGGACGACTGGAAGCAAATGCCGAGATAAGCGGAGAGCACATACAGCGTCTAGAATTCCTAAATAGTCACCCATCTGGGACTAACCAGTCTCACCGTTTCTTAACTTCGATGATCTGACGAGAACCGGTGTGTCAATGCGATTATGCCATATATAAAATAAATACATGTCAGCATGTAAAACGGACAGGCGTTAAACGGGGTATGATGGAAATTATAATGATCACACCCACGCATACACAGTTTCCTTCCTCGACTCTGATTAATTCTTAACTTTCTCCAACCTCCCCTCTCTCTTCCATAATTGTAATTCTCTTTTTTCTTTCTTCCTTTCTTTCTTATCCTTATATTAATATTGCAATTATTAAAGGAGCAGTTGTTTAATTGGTATTCATGATTAAAAGAAGCAGAGGAGAAAAAAGTAGAGGCTAGCTGACCAGTTTCGCCCTCACTCTTCCAGAGCTAGATCGAGGGATTTTTATTTATAATAAAAGCGAGAAAAACCCACGATGGAAACTATACGTTTAAAATAAAAGGGCTCAGTTATGGGACTAACAATGGCGAACATTTTTTTTTGGGGGGGGGGTTACACAGGGATCACCACTTATCAAGGTTGGAAGCCACTCGAGGTTATGGGTTAATGGGTATACATGAGTCAATGTGATTATAGCGTAGTAAACATAAGTAGTGGGAATTTTGTAAATTGGATTACTTAGGGGGACTGTTCATTAAGAACTTGTTTACATTGGACTTGAAGACAATCAGATTGTAGTTAGCTGAAAAGCAGACAATCGGAAGAGAGTTCCACAGACGTGCAGTTCTAAGAAAGAAACTTTGTTCATGGAATCTGCATTTAGGTTTAGGCACAGATAAAGAGTGTGGGAAATTATTGATAGTGGTTTGGGCTAAACGAGTGTTTTTCATGAAAGTTTGGCGAGGAGGGACCATAGATTGAAGCTCAGCTGAGCATTTGCCATGAAAATAATGATAAAGCAGAGATAGCCTCGCAACATTTCTTCTGTGAGAAAGAGGTTGCAGGGAAGAGAAACGAGCATCCCCCACTAAGCTACGAAGTCTATTTTGAAATCTGTCAAGGCAGGATAAGCTGCTTCTAGCAGCTCCTGCCCAGATGTGGCAACAATACCCCACCGCCGGCCATATCTGGCTTTTATATAGGTAGAGAATTGCATCAGGAGTGAGATATATATTGGAGCCGTAGAAGGATCGCAGCATTTTTCCAGCGACTTTGGCAATAGATTTAATATATGTGTTCCATTTCAGGTCAGAAGTAAAGGTCAAGCCTAGAAGCTTGTCAAAACATGAAACCTCCTCATTTATACGAGAACCAATTATTAACTGGACCCATGAAATATTTAGTGTATTTTCGATATGTAGATGACGCATTTCACATCTATAATGGATGAAATGGAGACAAATAAATTTTAACACCTATTGGAAAACATGCAACCCGTGTTAAAGTATATTTCTGAAGGAGAGCAAAACTGTACTTTAGTTTTCCTTGATGTACTGGTAACAAAAATTCCATCGTGTTACCTTACATCAATATATTGTAATGCCACATTTACAGGATTATATACACGATGGGATTCGTTTTGCCCTACAAAAATGAAAGATTAATTTAATTTGGACCCTAATATATCGTGCCCCTATGATCTACAACCGTGAGACTCTTCTATTTTTCTTTCTTTCCCCTACTACTGTTGAAATTTGTAAAATTAATCATCAGTTTTTAATTCGTCATATTCATAACAATCGCCATCTTTTAATTCTTCTTATTCTTAACTATCATCATCTTTTGATTGTTTACATTCTTAACCATCGCCATGTTTTAATACTTCATATTCTTAACCATCATCATCTTTTAATTCTTAATATTCTTAATCATCGTCATCTTTGAATTCTTCACATTCTTAACCATCATCATCTTTGTATTCTTCACATTCTTAACCACCATAATCTTTTAATACTCCATATACCTTAACAATTGTCGTCTTTTAATTCTCCACATTCTTAACCATCATCATCTTTTTATTCTTCATATTCCTTAACAATCATCATGTTTTAATTCTTCATGTTCTTAATCATCGTCATCTTTTAATTCTTTCATATTCTTAACCATCATCATCTTTTTATTCTTTATATTCCTTAACGATCATCATCTTTTTATTCTTCGTATTCTTAACTATTATCATTTTTTAATTCTTCATATTCTTAATCATCTTTCCAAACTTTACTTCATCTTCTTCAACTACTTATTCTTGACAAGACTTTTCTTATATTTTATGCCTCGTCATCTGTAAATGTATATTCTTCATTCATAGTTTCAGTGTTCTTCTTTGCATGTGCTTACCTGTTCCATAAAATGATCAGTTCCATCATTTGCCGTTTTTGTAATAGCGAAGAGAGTTTTCATCATCTTTTTTCTTCATCCTACTTCCCTCATCATTTACCGACATTTATTAAACTATTGTTGTTGTCGTCATGTCCTCCCGATTTTGTCTCATTTTTTTGCTCCCACAATAGGAAATGATACCAGGGGTGATTTTTGCATGAATCGACTAGGATGCCCTTTCGGTCGACCCTCCTTCCCACCTCCGCCACCAATTAACACTGTCACTATTACCGATATAACTGCGACTTTACTAAAGCCAACAATGCAAGGATAAGAACCACTGCACCGACATGTACGCACATGCCACGGACAGAAAAACAAACAAAAATTACCATAAACAAATAACTAAAAAAAAAAAAAAAATAGAAAAAAAAACGTAATTTTTTGTGATAATAAAAGAAAGCAAAAACTGTTTTTGGTTCTTCACTTTCTTTTGTTTCTTTACAGTCATCTTTGCGGGTGGCTGCAGTTGACTTCTTCCTCCATCTTCTATCTTGTTTCCACATCAACCCCTCAACCGTTTCATACCATCTCATTTGATCCAACCATTCACAAGTCACCATCTGATTTTGCACGCATACATTTTTCTTTCTTCTTTTTTATGCATCGTCGTTTCATTTTCGCTTTATTTTCTATTTTTAAATAGTGACTAGTAGAACTACCCGTCTTGTACCCGGTTTTTCAAATTTTTTTTCTGAAGTTTAAAGCCATATTATAAAAATCCTTTAAATATTGAAACAATGGTAGGAAATTCGGTATTATTATACAAACACCGTGACAGCGTTAGGGTTAGGATTAGGGTTAGGGTTAGGGTTAGGGTTTAGGGTTAGGGTTAGGGTTAGGGTTAGGGTTAGGTTTAGTGTTAGGGTTAGGGTTAGGGGTTAGGGTTAGGGGTAGGGTTAATTCGCTGTCACGGTGTTTGTATAGTTTTACCGGAAATTCCTCCCGTCACTAGAGTGGGCGTGAAAATCATCCAGTTACTAGAGTCGGGATTTTAAAATCCCAGAGTCATTAGGTTAGGAAATTAGCCCAGTCACTAGGAGTATATTAGGAAAGTCCGCCAGTCACTAGAGACAGGATTTGAAAATCCTCTGGTCATTTAAATCAGTTTGTAAAAATGCTATAATTGTTGAAGGAAGTTAGTGAAAATCAGCAATTTATTAAGTACAAATTAGACAAGTTCTTCAGTAATAAGAGACAAATTTTGAATCCCCTTCCTCAAAAATAAATCATTTTTTTGTTTGTTTATCAACAACAGAGGTCTTGTCTACTAGTTATTAAATCTGTAATCAATATACACATGAGGACGATGATTATTGTGGAAAAGAATGACCGGAAAAGCACAGAGCAGTCTTCTCTTTTAAACATTTGAGAGAGAGAGAGAGAGAGAGAGAGAGAGAGAGAGAGAGAGAATGATCGGTGAAGATTAGAGTTGAAGTTGAGAGACGACAAGAAGGAGTTTAAACGAATTAAACGAATATTTATTATTATTTTTTTAACTCCTAGTTTCATTCAGATAATAAAGCCAGGTGCTTTAAAAGTACTCTTTTATCTCTGCAGAAAACTGGACAGCATGGCAAATAAAAATAATAATTTATCTTCTAAGATCCTGTTTTTGAATTAATTATATATATATATATAAAACGTATCGCAAAAACAAAAACAAACAACAAGTAAATCGCGATATATCAAAACAATCGTGCGAGAAAGATGAGCAGTAAGGGGTTTAGGCTCCTAACCGTGGGGTCCCGATTTTGAATCTCGCTAGATTCAGCCAATCTGATGAGTCGTAGACGACGAAACACAGGTCAGTGGATAATTATATATATATATATATATTTTTTTTTTTACACAGTGATCACCACTTATCAAGGCCCGGAAGCCACTCAGGGATAAGGGTTATTGCAAGTACATTACGTTAGTGAGGAGATTTGATGAAGTGTTTACTTAAGGGGGCGGTTCATTAGGAATTTGTTAACATTAGACTTGAAGACATCCAAGTTGTAATCCGGAGGGAAGCAGGCAGACGGAACAGAGTTCCACGGGCGTGCAGTTCTAAGAAAGAAGCTTTGTTCATGAAATCCGCGTTTTGATTTAGGCACAGATATAGAGTGGGGGGAAATTTTCACAGTGGATTCAGCTAGACGGGTGTTTTTCGTGAAAGATTGGTGAGGGGGGACCAGGGATTGAAGTTCAGACGAGCACCTGCCATGAAAATAACGATAAAACAAGGATAGGCTCGCAACGTCTCTTCTGTGGGAGAGGGGTTGCAGGGTAGAGAAAAGGGCATCCCCCACTAAACCACGAAGTCTATTTTGTACTCTGTCAAGGCATGATAGGCTGTTTTTGGCAGCTCCTGCCCAGATATGGCAACAGTATTCCATCCTTGGCCGTACTTGGCTTTTATATAGATAGAGAATTGCATCAGTAGTGAGATATCTTCTGGAGCGGTAGAAGGATCCCACCATCTTTCCAGCGACCTTGGCAACAGACTTGATGTACGTATTCCATTTCAGATCAGGAGTAAAGGTCAAACCCAGAAGCTTGTCAAAACACGGGGCCTCACCCAGACGAGAGCCATCCATCACAATTGATGCCAGCTGGGGATCAGAGCGTTGATGATGTAAGGATAGGAGTTTTGTTTTGGATGCATTAAAGGTAACTAGCCACATCTTCCCCCACTGAACCACGCGCTCGAGATCAGAGGAGAGAGAATCAGAGAGAACTTTGTCATTTACAGCCTTTGATGTGTTGCGGTAGATGGTCGTGTCATCAGCATAGATGTCAACGAATGATTTAAGTATGTGTTTAGGGAGGTCATTGATGTAGATCAGGAAGATAGTTGGGCCCAGGATTGACCCCTGAGGGACTCCAGCATTTATATTGCAGGCCTCCGATCTTCGTCCATCTACCACTACTCTTATGAGCCTATCGGAGAGAAATGATTTAATGATTGAGAAAACATTTCCAGTTATACCGTAGCTGGAAATCTTGTGAAGTAGACCCTTATGCCATACTTTGTCGAAGGCCTTCGATATGTCAAGAGCAATTGCCCTAGAAAGGAAGCCTTTGTCAAGAGATTCACTAATCCTGTGGGATATAACCGTCAGCACATCTGCGGTAGATCTTGCAGAGCGGAAACCATATTGTGTGTCACTAAGAAGGTTATTCCTGCTGAGGTGGTTGACTATTTCTCTATTTAATATTGATTCCAGCAACTTACTCATAACACAGAGAAGACTTATTGGTCTGTACTGAGAGGGAGATGACTTATTTAAAAATAATATATATACCGCTCCCCATGTTGGGGGTACCAAATTGATTAAAGGGAAACTTATTACCAACTAGCATTTAGGTATAAATGCACTTTCGTAAATATTTGAATTAATTCAAAACGTATCGCAAAAACAAAAACAAACAACAAGTAAATCGCGATATCGCGATATATCCAAACAGTCGTGCAAGATGGATCAGCGGTAATGGGTTTAAGCTCATTACCGTGGGGTCCCGATTTCGAATCTCGCTAGATTCAGCCAATCTGATGAATCGTAGACGACGAAACACGTGTCAGTGGATAATTATATTTAAAAATAATATATATATACAAGCATATATATATATATATATATATATATATATATATAAGCTGAACGTCTGTGTGTGTGTGTGTCTGGTCACGATTAGGCTCCTATATGGCTGACTATTTTAAAAAACTGATTACATATAATGATAGAAGATTTATCGACGATCAGGAATGGGGGTGTTTGATCTGGCAGAACGGTGGTTTATAAAAATTGTGGGGTCTGCGTTCGCGCCTGGCCCCCAAAGTATGGAAATAAAAAATGAAAAAAAAAACGTTTACAAGTGTTTTTGATATAGATGTACATAAGAATACTTTGATAAGTATGTTTCAACTTAAATAGGGATGGTATAATAAAATTGTGGGGTCTGCGTTCGCGCCTGTTCTCCATGGAAATATGGCACACACTTTAACAAAGTTTTTTCATATCTATTTGCGTAAGTATACTTTGATAATTATGTTTCAGTTTGAAGAAATATGGTATAATGAAATTATTGAGTGTTCGTTCGCGCCTGACCTCCATAGAATGTAAATATGTCACAAAGTTATACAAGGTTTTTTAAAAGGGGCGAGAGTCCACGATAACACCTTAACTTTAATCTTAATTTACGTTAGCTTTTATTTATTTTTTTTAGTTGAATCATATTGTGTCGAATAAATTCACCTCGTTCTTATTAAAGTGAAAGCCAAAACTAAAAAAAAGTCGGACTTTAGACAATTCTCAACACAAATTTGGCATAACTCTTTTTTCCTTCCACACTTGAACGTGGAACTCTTTTAAAAATAGATAAATCGATAAATAATAAAAAATAAGAACGTTACTTGTTATCGTGTCAAAAGAAGGAAAAAATCCTGCTCACGTGATTACGTGTCTTTCTAAAAACATTTACATAACCTTTTTATTTTTATTTATATATCTGTTTAAGCTTTTTTGTCAGTGTACTGGAAGGAATTCAGTTGATTACAACCATTTCTGAGTGTTCTTTATATTGCAATAGTATAACCCTGAATCCGACTAAAGTAATTACGTGTTTACTTTTTTTAATATCCCATTTTGCTGTTTCGGATTATTTTACTAAAGTAAGTAAAACTTCATTATTTTTCAAAACTGTTTTTATTTCTTTGTTTTTCGATATTTCGTCGATATCATTTAGTAAAAGTGTTTAGTAGAAAAGCCAACAAACAACTACCCGAAAAACTAAATATACAAGAAATAAATGTTACCATAGTCAATAAAAGTTCAGTTCATGTTTTTTTTTGTTTTGAAATAGTTTTTAATGCTCTTTACTTGAAATAATTTCAGCGAACCGAAATTAAAACGAAATTTGAGGCGATAACTACTTAAATGGATTTTTATATGAACTACACATGCCATAATCGAATATATTCCTCAAGCACAAAATAACGGAAAACATTAAAATATATTTATAAATATTCGTTACGGTGACGGAACTCTCTTAAATTGTTAACACAGAATGCTCAGGTGCGCCTCCTTCAAATTGAAAACGGATCTCTCCATTTCAAAGGATTTTTTTAAACGGGTTTGTGAATTAAAAAAAAAATTGTTTACAAACTACTTAAAAATACAAACCAATAAACTTTTCTACCATAAAGTAACTTTTATTGACTATGGTAACATTTATTTCTTGTATATTTATATTATTATATATATAACATTTTCTCTTTGTAAGGAAACATCATTTTGTTGGTCACTCTTAGCTACGAATGGAAACAAAGTTGATATAAAAAATATATTTTCGCGAAAATTATCTTTACTTTCATCATATTTTGCTTAGGGTAAACTTTTTGAGTATAAAAACCTATCTCTTTGCGATCCCTCCGTTTTATGACCTATCATACTTTCATCAATCACAGTCCATTTTCTGTAGGTTGTTTTTGAACCCAGTCAATGACGGGTACTTCTGCTAGTACATCTCTATCTCTATCTCTCTCTCTCTCTTTCTCTCTCTCTCTATCTCTCTCTCTCTCTCTCTCTCTCTCTCTCTATATATATATATATATATATATATATATATATATATATATATATATATATAAAACATAATCGAATTTAAGCAACATTGAGCCAGTACCAGATAGGTAAACATGTAGGAAGGTTAGATGCTGTATGTTCCGCGCTAAGTCGTAGAAATTTCCAGGTTGGTGTCTGGAGGCGCATTAATTCACTTGGAGAGATGCACCCCAAGTCTTCGTTAAGATATGCATCTAGGAGAAGGAAACTCTGATGTAAAAACCTGCGGTCTACTGTATACTCTGTCCTGTAGTAGTTATCTGCACCGACGGAGGTTAGCAGCAATACCAAAAAGTGTGGATAGTTCTACACATAGCCTTCATCACTATAAACAAATCATCTGTGTTGATTTCCGAACAACTTAAATCGATGGGATATATATATATATATATATATATATATATATATATAGAGAGAGAGAGAGAGAGAGAGAGAGAGAGAGATAGATAGACTTGGGGTGCATCTCTCCAAGTTAATTAATGCGCCTCCAGACACCAACCTGGAAATTTCTACGACTTAGCGCGGAACATACAGCATCTAACCTTCCCACATGTTTACCTATCTGGTACTGGCTCAATGTTGCTTAAATTCGATTATGTTTTATATATATATATATATATATATATATATATATATATATATATATATATATATATATATATATATATATAAGAGTATAGTTACATTCCAAGATCCAAATATTGATCTTTCATGAAAAACAGCTCCTCCGGCATGTTAAAATTTTGATATATTTTTTTTTTTTTTTTTACAAATCCGTGTCGTCATTCAGAAACAAACGATTATTATTATATCAATTCCGCCCTTTTTCGTGTATATACTCTTCAGAAAAATAAGAATTTCTTTGCTTAGATAGAAAAAAAATGCCTGACAATATAATGTACAAGAAGAAAATGTTCCTAGAAGACTCAACATCGTGTTTCGCTCTGGCAGCCTCCTTTTCATGCAAATCAGCGCCCCCAGAATGTTAAAAAAAAAAAAAAAAATTCTGGGCGAGCTGCTTTGCATGAAGAATAAACATTTGAATCGTACAATGCAGCTATGCTGTTATTCTTTTAGATATGCTCTATTATTATATTAAACATATATTGAGCTTCTAAAGAAAAAAACATATTTTACCAAAACAGCACGCGCGAGCACACACACACACACACACACACACATATACATATATATATATATATATATATACTTGTTTATTGTTATATAAACATGCTCACATCCCGCTGCTACAAATAGCCACTTGTTTCAATCAAACAACAGATATCATCAGGCAGCGACTTGACTATTCAAAAGTTCAATGAATAAGATTATTCATTGAACTTTTGAATAGTCAAGTCGCTGCCTGATGATATCTGTTGTTTGATTGAAACAAGTGGCTATTTGTAGCAGCGGGATGTGAGCATGTTTATATAACAATAAACAAGTATTATCAGCTCTTTTTATTGAGCACTATCTAACAACCTCGTTGAATTCATTAGTCCATTACTTTTGAATATAAAAAAGCGTATATATATATATATATATATATATGTATATATATATATATATATATATATATATATATATATATATATATATATATATATATATATAATACCATCCCGCACAAAAATAAAAAGAATAATGTTGATATAAATAAAAAAAAAGGGAATTTTGAAATATATAATAAAAATTCTTGCTTATGCAATGGCGTATTTGAAAAGCTCACCATTTCCGTGTACAAGGATTTAAAAAAAAAAAAGGGGGTGGGGGAAATGTTTGTGAGCAGTTTTTATTTATTTTGATTTTATATCGTCTTCGTCTTAAACCTTGCTTTCTTTGAAAAGGATCTGAAAGCTAAGTCAAGAAGTACATTAAACAGAGTTTGGGGGTGATATTTTTTATTTAGACCCCCCCCCCCCATCCCTAAACCAGTACCCACATACTGTATGATTCGAAAAGCAAGCTTTATTGATCTGTGGATTATGGGATGGGAGAGAAACAGAGATAGATACTTTTTTTTTTAAAGGTTTTCCCAGTTGGAATTTGAAAAGGGGGGGGTGTACATTTATTCACGGTTGTTGTTGTTGTTGTTGTTGTTGTTGTTGTTGTGTATTTATTTTCAAAGAATATTTTGAATAGATTTTTTAGCTTAGCAAAAAAAAAAAAAAAAAAAAATGAAATCACGCTGTTAAATCAGAAAATATTAAATGGTTCTTTCCTTATCTTTATCAAACTAGATGAATGGCCTCTATCGCCATATTTTGCTAATTCCAGAAATATCTTAAAACAAATTTTATACATGTTATATATTGGAACCCTGCGCCGGTAATCACCGAGTGAGTCAACTAGTATGAATTTTGGCGAGGGTTACATTGATACATGTTAGGATAACTTGACTGTAAACGGAAATAGACTCAGCTACAGGCGGCGTGAATGAAGCGGGACCTTCCTAGACCGGTGGTTCCCAACCATTGTGCGGCGGAAAGATGAGCGAAGAGGTCGTAGGCGGAAGTTATAAGCGGAGAAAATTTTCATATCGTTATAACAGGAGTTATTTGTATTACTAAACTAGCAGGAGTTATTTGTATTACTAAACTAGCAGGAAGACCCAACGTAGCCTGGGATTGAATGATAATCAACGAATATTTCACACTCCCATATTTTTATTGTCATCGAAATCTGTTAAATCGTCCGGGAGAAAGCTTCACGTGCCTCCATGCAATAACTTAGAACTAAATATGTTGTTCTACATTGCACTTTAGAGAACCTACTGTTTCTTTTATAAAATTATTTTTATATAAACTTCTTTCCAGTTTACGAAAAAAAAAATTAAGAAATTTACGTGCGGAGTTTGAACCTATAGACCACGTCATGCAAAAATAAATAAATAAGCTATCGACTTACCCCACGGCCAGTTCTTCTATCATTGTTGCTAAGCGAGGACATGGAAAAAATCGGCATTACCGATTAATTAAAATAACGGTTTCGATTATTGGTAATTATCGGTAGTATTCTGAGACAAAACTTAATTATGATCATTCCCGGACTTATACACTAAAGTTGTGTAAATTTTAAAGAAAATCTGTTCAGCCGTTTCGGAGTTTATAAAGAACGAAGTTACACACACACGCGCACACACACAAACACAGACAAAGTTGCATTTATAGATAGTTGCGATACTAATTCACATATTATAACTTACTTACATGATGTTAACGCTAACATGTCAAAAAATAAAATAAATAAAATGTTTGTTTACATTGTTGGGTGTTATGAATTTTTCGATAATAACAAACATTGATAAGCACTGATTTATGCTTTATTTCATCTGTGGATCTCGTTTACAATATTAACAGACTCTTTGTTGATATTTCTTATTTAATATTTAGGTGTTGTAAAAAGTTGCCCACAACTAAAAAAGGTCAAGATATTTTTAATACAATCACAATATGCCTCACGTTGACACACCGGTCCCCGTCAGATCACCGAAGTTAAGCAACGTTGAGTCTGGCTAGTACCAGATGGGTGACCATTTGGGAATTCTAGGCGCTGTATGTGCTTTCCGCTTATCTCGGCATTGTTTCCAGTCGTCCTGAACCTCCACTTGTCACTGGTATTCAATAATGTCGACTCAGGAGAGATGTGGTTGGAGATTGCGCAACTCTTGCCACAAAAATTTCACACGCAGGCACCCTTACCGTGGGTATCAATAGTCTGTCAAGACTGAAGGAAGCCATTCACAATACGCCTACAAAAATATGGAATTTATGCGTTGGAATAAGTACAGCTGGAGTATCATCGATAGTTGGTTCTGTTAAAGGTTTCGCATTTTTAGTGGAAAAACAGAATCCTAACATCGTGCGAACTCGTTTTTTTTTGTTTTTGTTTTTACACAGAGAAGTTTTAGTTTCAAAGATAACACAAAATGAACTAAAGGGGATGTTGAATAAAGTGATTTGAATGATAAATTTCATAAAATCTCGGCTGATGAAGTTCAGAAATTTTTGAGTTGTAGTGCAAGGATATGGATTCTCGACATGTTCATTTACTGTTGCACCCACAAGTAGAAATAAGATGGTTGTCGAAAGGAAAGACGCTATCACGCGTAAATGAGCTTCAGAAAGAATTTTTATTTATTTATTTTATTTTATTTTTTGATAATGAAAAACTTTACACATTTTTCTTCTTCAGCAGTGAAAATAAAAAGAAATGTATACAACTCTTCGGTGAGTTTTTCTTTTGTCTGTTTTGTTTTATTTAGTTTTTTTTATTATTATTGATTTCTTTATTTCCTGAAGTCAGTGTCGTAGATTAGCTGCCAAATCAGTTTCCAGGATATTTGATTTTCTTCCCTGAAGAAGAGATAATACTCTTGAAAATTAGGGACATCAACACATACCATCTTGTACGACACATTATGCTGGCAAATAAACGTAACATAATTGAATCTTATTGAAAACTCCTAATATTGTCATTATTCTTTTATATACTACCTCATGTTCACGGTGTATCCTATAAACTGCATTGATATAGCCTTCAAACACAATTGTCATCTCAAGTTTCAGGTTTTGCATCAAAATATCAGGTTGAAAGAAAGTTCTTGCGGTTTTTAACTTTTAAATTCAGATGAACATATTTCGGCTCAGATAAATTTTATTGATTGAAATAAGCTCCATCAGAATCGACACATTTCTGCCAACGCAAAACAAGTGTATTTATGCCAGTAATTCAAAAAATCTTGCGTTCTGGTGGCGATGAAGTCGCTTAAAGCGTTTTTGATATCACTTAGATTTTCCAAGCATTTATTATGCAGAAATGTGTCGAGATGCTTGAAAAAGTGATAGTCAGTAGGTGAGAGATGTGGAGAGTATGGCAGATGAGGCAGATGTGTAGCCCAATTCATTCAACTTCTGCAGGGTTAGTTTAGGTCATGTATTATCGTAAAGGAGAATTGAGCCTTTTTTGTTGACTAATGCTGGGTGTTGTTGTCAAAGTTTCTGATGTATTTCATTCATTTGTTGACTACTTTTCCACCGTAATAATTTCGCCTGCATGCAAAAAACTGTAATGGATTAGGCCAGTTGCAGACCACCAAATAGTCAGCATGACCTCCTTTTGGAGTTTCGTCAACGTCTAACCACTGAGCTGAGTGTGGCCGGTTGTCGTAAAGAACCCACTTTTCATCGCATGTCACCACGCGGTTGAGAAATGACTCGTTCTTATTGTGTAAAAGAATGGAAGATGACACTTCATAACCATTTTTTGTTGTCGTTCAATTTATGAGGCACTCATTTATCAAGTGTTTTTTTCTTTCCCATCTCTACCAAGTGGTTGGAAATCGTCGTATACGTTAAGTCTAATTCAGAAGCAAGTTCTCGAACAGTTGTGCATGGATTGGCTTCGACTAAGCCTCTTAATTGATCGTTGCTCATCATCTTCAAGACTCTCGTCGCCACCATGAAATTTCTTAAACCACCATTGTGCTGTGTATTCAGTAATGGTTCCTTGGCCAAACACTTCGTTGATATTGCGAACTGCTTCAGCAGTTTTTCATCCTAGCATGAATTGAAATAAGAAAATTGTGTAAATATGTTCTTTTTCATCTTGTATTCAACGTTCTGAAAAGAAGATTAAATTGTTTTAAAACGATTGTACAGGGGGAACGATAAAAGTATCGCTCTAAGGAAAACAACATTTTAAAACTTTTACTGAAAAAAAATCAATTCAGGTAACTTGATTATGTATTAGAGCTGACATCTATTCAATGTAGCCACCTTCAATCACCACTTCAATACGAGTTTGAAACTGGAGCAGGCCTTTTCCACAAGCGCCAACAGGAGCTTGGCGAATATTTGGCAGATGGCTGTGATCAGGCTTTATGGAAGGTCATATTAGTGATGTTCTCAACGTATGACCAAACGAAGTAGTCCAGTGAATTCAGGTTGAGGAAGAAGGGGTCAGTGAGAGAAGGGTACGAAGTCGTAGCATTCCTGTTGAAGTCAAGCCTGGGTCTCTTTGGACTTCTGGGCCAGCACTGAGTCCTGCTGTCACACCCAGGTTCTGCCAGCGGCCACTTGATTGCACCAAAGGATCACCACATGCTTCAACACACCCAGGAACATTTTCGTGTTTACTTTCAAGCTGACTTCAAACATGTGAGGTGGCGTGACGTGGCCATCATTTGAAATCACACCAAAGATCATAATCTTTGCCAGAAACTTTGTTCCCGAGGCACGTCCCTCAAGTGTTGAACCGTCCGGACTTGTACAACTCATGCTCTACCAATCCAAGTAATGACAACATGATCATTGCTAACATCCTCAAAATGCATCGCTGGATTGCCACGAATAACATGTTAAAAGTCTCTAAACATAATCAGAATAACATGGATTGCCAGGTCAAACAGATTATAAAGAATGCATGGGCTATAAAGTAAATACGAATTACTTTGTATTATTTGGGAGCAATAGTGGTTACAAGCTCTGTGACCAGCAGAAAAGGGCCATGCTAAAATAGCGATCTCTCTGGGAGTTCAGTATTAACTAAAACCAGAAGCAGGATCTGATGAAATAATTTCAATGGTGTTAAAGTGTAGAATATATCCACCTTACTTGAAGCCTACAGTCAAGAAAGAGGGCAAGCCTCAATTTCGAATCTCGCACATGTATTGTGCAAGTCAGTTTAAAATTTTTTTAAAATTCATTCTCTGATTGCCAGTATAATTCAGAGGTGATGATTTGAAAATATTCAAGGGAAGTAACTCTGAATACACTGAGCCTATACTAAAAAAATATGTGAGGGTTTTGTATCAAATTCAATTTCAATTGTCACCAACGCTCGCAATAGTAACACAATAACCTCGTGACTGTAAACGACACTGTTCCCTCCTCTTACTCGAGCTTGCTTTTTATGCAATTTTTCACCTCGTCTCATTTGCATGTGTGCCCTCTGTTTTCGCGAAACCACAGTTTATAAAACACCAGGCGCCATCTTTTTTTCTATTTTCCCACCCAACACTTCCCTGCGGCAAGTCCACCCCTCCTCCGTCATGCCACTGCTCGCACGCACATCCACACAATGCACAAATACGCAGACGCTTGCTACTCTGGTGAGTATTACAGTTTTGGCATAAAATGATGTTGCAACCAACTAAGTTTTGTCATTAAAGTTTTTCTTTTTCTGAAAGCTTTTATGTCTATGTTAATATTTTATCAGATCATTAAGGTTAAGCAATATTAAGCTTAATATCTCAATCCTTGAACTTTTATTCACAAATGCGAGATAAAAGTTCGATCATATTTTCATAAATAGCTGATCATTTCAACAATATAAGATTTAGGAGATATTTCATCGTTGAACTTATTCACGATTTTGATCTCTGCATAATCAAAGCTCAAAAGCTGCAGAGATATTGCAAGATGCAACATATTTATATATATATATATATATATATATATATATATATATATATTATGTTATTTATTTGTTTTTGTTTTGCGATACGTTTTGAATGAATTCAATTATTTATACGAAAGTGCATTTTTACCTAAATGCGAATTGGGAATAATTAATGTATCGCAAAACAAAAATAATTATATTTTGAAAACAATGTATATGCCGCTCCCCATTTGGGGTTACCAAATTGGTCAAAGGGAAAATTATTCTCAACTCACATTTAGGTAAAAGTGCACTTTTGCATATATAACTCGTCTGATCTTCCATCTATGGCCCCCACCTCGCCAAACTTTCATGAAAACCCCTCATCTAGTTGAAACCACTGTCTATAATTTTCCCCACTCTTTATCTGCGCCTAAACCTAAACGTAGATTCCATGAACAAAGCATCTTTCTTAGAACTGCGCGCCTGTGGAACTCTCTTCCGTTTGATAGTTTTTGGTAGCTGTCAAGTCCAATGTAAACAAATTCTTGATGAGCCATCTCTTAAGTAATCCAATTTACGAAATTGCCACTATTAATAATTACTACAATATTATCCCATTGACTACTACGCACTCAATAACCCTTATCCAGGAATGGCCTCCGGACCTTGATATGTGGTGATTCCTATATCTATCTATCTATCTATCTATATATATATATATATATATATATATATATATATATTATATATATATATATATATATATATATACTAGCTGCATGTATCCGATGTTGCCAGGTTTAAACATATTAGCATAGTATTTAGTCACATAATATTTAAGATACACTGAATAATCTAACTTCTTACGATTTTCCTGAAAGTGAACCACATGTTGCATTTATTGAAGCATAAAACATACCAGTTATCGCATATGAAAATTAAATGGGAAATAACTCTCATAGTTAAAGGTGAACAACTCTCACAGCTTAAATATGAAATTACGTTTTAACGGCAGTTTGTGTTGGCTTATTATAATTGAAAATAAATAAAAATAAAAATAATAAATAACCTTAAATAACATTTCTAAATAAACCAATTAAAAGAATTCTATTACAATAAATAATTAGTGAAATGGAGTTAATTAATAAAATGGATTTTCTTTGTGTAATATGCAAATGAGGTTACTTTTTGAATGTAGATTCTCTTTGAATAAATGGAACATGTACATCAAATCTGTTACTAAGGTCGCTGGAAACATGGTGGGATCCTTTTATCGATCTAGTACGTATCTATCTGCAGATGCAATTCTCTACCTATATAAAAGCTACGTACATTCAAGGATGGAATATTGTTGCCACATCTGAGCAGGAGCTGTTAGGAAGATCTTATCTTGCCTTGACAGAGTTCAAAATAGACTTCATAGTCTTGTGAGGGATGCCCTTTTCTTTTCCCTACAACCTCTTTCTTACAGAAGAGACGTTGCGAGCCTGTCTCTGTTTTATCTTTATTTTCACGGCAAGTGCTCGTCTGAGCTCAAATCTATGGTCCCTCCCCGCCTAACATTCATGAGATACACTCATCTAGCTGAAAACCCTATCAATAACTACCCCCACTCCTTATCTGTGCCTAAACCTAAACATAGATTTCAGGAACAAAGCCTCTTTCTTAGAACAGCAAATCTGTGGAACTCTCTTCCGTTTTCCTGTTTTCCAGCTAACTACAATGTGACCATCTTCAAGTCCAATGTAAACAAGTTCTTGATGAGCCGTTTCCCTTAAGTAATCCAATTTACCAAATTTACACTTCTAACGATTATTATATTGTCCTTTTGACTACTGTACACTTTTAACTCTTATGCTCGAGTGGCTTCTGGGCTTTGATAAATGGTGATTCCTTTGAGAAAAAAAAAGTTTATATATGAATCCATGTAAGAATGAAATTGTGTAAATGTCCGTTTTCAGTATGAAAATTAATTTGTGAAACAGTATGTTATTTGTATATATTAATCAAACTGTTAACAAGCAGACAGGAATATGATTTTATTATAATAGATATTTGTAAAATGTTTTATATTCAAAGTCTTTTATTTTGTTTTTAAGATATAATCTTACACTTGGATCAAACGATTACTCAAAATCACAAACTCATTTGAATAAAAAAAAGTATAATAGTCTTGAAGTTATGGTGATTTATCGTTTTCTGTTATGGCATATCAACCTTTTTTTCCAGGCTATTTACTAGCGAATCCAGTCAATTTAACAAGACTTTTATACTTTATTGTCTTAAAATATTGTTTTTACTAAAAGAGTCATCGCTTATTAAGGCCCTAAGGCCACTCAAAGATCCGGGTCAATAGGTGTCAAGCGAAGCAACATCATTGTGATGATCAGTGATGGTGAAAATTGGATAGAAATTAATTCTTTAAGATACATTAAATCCGTTGCCAAGGCCGCTGGAAAAATAGTGGGATCCTTCGATCGATCCAGTAGATATCTCACTGCTGATACAATTGTCTATTTATATAAGAGCCAGGTACGTCCAAGGATTGAGTACTGTTGCCACATCTGGGAAGGAGCTGCTAGGAAGCCTTATCCTGCCTTAACAGAGTTCCAAATAGACTTTGTAGCCTAGTGGGGGATGTCCTTTTCTCTTCCCTGCAACCTCTTTCTCACAGAAGAGATGTTGCGAGTTTGTCTCTGCTTTATCGTTATTTTCATGGCAAGTGCTCGACTGAGCTCCATTCTATGGTCCCCCTTCACCAAACTTTCACAAGAAACACCCGTCTAGCAGAAAACACTATTACTAATTTCCCCTAAACCTGTGCCTAAACCTAAGCATAGATCCCATGAACAAAGCTTCTTTCTTAGAACTGCACACCTGTGGAACTCTCTTCCGTTTTCCTGCTTTCCAGCTGACTACAATATGGTCGTTTTCAAGTCCGACGTAAACAAGTTCTTGATGAGCCGTTCCCCTTAACTAATCCAATTTATCAAATTTACACTTTTAACGATTACTATATTGTCCTTTTCACTATTGTACACTCTTTTACCCTTATCCTCGAGTGGCCACTGAGCCTTGATAAGTGGTGATTCCTTTGAGAAAAAAAAGTTTTTACATCAATCCATGTAAGAATGAAATTGTGTAAACGTCCGTTTTCATGGTGTGTATTCCTAGATTGCCCTTATCTATATATGGTTTGTAACGAACAATGCCGAGTTACACAAAAAGCCCAAAATAAGGGTTTATGGACCGTTTCGTGCAATTTTCGAAAAAGTTAGCTGCCCATGTCAACAGAATTTAGCACTGTCTGTATGCGGTCGTGGTAACATCTTTCGGCATACAGACAGGAGGTGATGCAATGGATAACGCGTCTGACTACGGATCAGAAGATTCCAGGTTCAAATCCTGTCAAGTTCGTAACAATTTTAACCATTATTTTATCCAACGTTTACTCATTATCCTTACCTTTAGTTAGGGTATTTTTATTTTTTCAGTGATTTTGTTTTGTGCCAATGGGAATTTCCCATACTTCGAATTCACAGGGTAAGCATTGATGGTAAGACGATGTTGAGTGTACTTGATGTTTAGTGTACTCCATTTTGTGTTTGACTTGGCGTTTTGTGTGCCGACGCGACGCAGCTGTTAGTATATAAATATATTTTTTTCCTTTCTTGGTTCAAAGGTTGTTTTTTTTCAATTCGTAAAATCAACTGAATCATAAAGCTGTACAAATATTGAGCTTATGTTTATATCAGCCGAGCTAAATATCGTGGAAGAAATAAAATGGCTCAAAGAATTAGCATTAAAAAAAACTAATTCCTTGAGATGAAGATAAACAATACCAACACCTTTTTCGTTTTGAGTTAAGATTCTTTGTTTTTGTTTTTTTTTTGTTTTTTTTGTTGTTTTTTTTTAAGCTTAACATCTTAACACAACATCCAGATTATCTTATCTCTGTCTCATTTTAATACATTATCTACCAATCTATTAATCTGGTACAACTCCAACCTGATAAAAACCAATCGCGATCATTTCAGCTGTATACGGATTAAACTAACTCTTCTGTTCATCATAACCTTTTAATGGCCAATTTACATTTGTTATAAGCGCCTTTTTGTACGTCCGTGAAGACGGAATTTAATACAGGAAGATATGAAAAGAAAACATTATGAAACTGTTCGACAATAGTTAAATAGTACCTAAATAGCGCCATGTACGTTCCAACCTCCAGTCGCAAGAGACAATGGTTTGGTGGTAACAGATTAGGCTGTCTGAAGATATTGGCTTCCTGACCTAAAATGCACCAAACATTGATGTTTCTGTTTCCTTTATTTCCTTTCTTTTCCTTTGCAAAACTTAATCTTTTCCCTGCAAAGCCAAAACAAAAACAACAGTTTTCCTCTACAAAACAACCAAACTAAGCACCATAAATAAATATTTTAAGGTATAAAGAACTTTTATCAAAATGAGCGAATTCAGCATTTGGCGTTAAATAACAGAAAACGGTTGACGTGCCGTAAAACAAAACAACCAAAACAAACATAATGAATAAATATTTGAAGATATAAAGAATTTGAAGTATAAAAACTTTTACCAAAATTACTCGCTTCGACATTAAATAAGTTAAAATGGGTTGATTATGCTATAAAACAAAACAGCCGCCCAAACAATAATGGATACTCTCTGAAACAGTAACAAGTGGTTTACAGAGAAGCAATTGTTGCACAATCTTATCCCTTTCTGACGTCATTCAGTGGTGAAAGATAACAAACAAAAATGGTAGGAGTCTTCTATCGATCCAGTAGATATCTCACTGCTGATGCAGGAGCCAAGTAGGTCCAAGAATGGAGTACTGTTACCACATTTGGGAATGAACTACTAGAAAGGACTTATCCTGCCTTGATAGAGTTCAAAATAGACTTCGTAGCCTCGTAGGGGATGTCCGTTTCTCTTCCTTGCAACCTCTTTCTCACAGAAGAGATGTTGCGAGTTTGTCTCAGCTTTATCGTTATTTTCATGGCAAGTACTCGGCTGAGCTCGAATCTATGGTCCCTCCCTCGCCAAACTTAGCTGAAAATAATATCAATAATTCCCCCCACTCTTTCTCTGTGCCTAAACCTAAACGTAGATTCCATGAGCAAAGCTTCTTTCTTAAAACTGCACGCCTGTGGAATTGTCTTCTGTTTTCCTGCTTTCCAGCTGACTACAATATGGTTGTCTTCAAGTCTAACGTAAAAAGTTTTTGATGAGTCGTTCGATATAAGTTAACAAATTTACCGAATTTCCATTACTAACGATTACTATATTGTCCAATTTCTACTGTACACTCTTTTACCCTTATCCTCGAGTGGCCTCTTAGCCTTGATAAGTGGTGATGCCTATGTAAAAAACAAAAACAAAAAAAAAAACAAGCAAGACCAACAGTGTAGTTTTTGTAATATCTATATATCTATAAAAGTGAGAATGCGTGTGTGAGGGCAATTCTCAACCTATATACTCACCGAATTTTTTTATCTACAGACTTGAAATTTGGTATATAGAATATTCAGACATGTGGAAAACGTTTTAATCGGTTTTCATGCAGAAAAAAGGGCTGTTAAGAGGTCAAAATTGACAAATTGCTACTTAGAGGTCATCAGATTTTTATGCTTGTCAACTGTTTTACGAATGTGTATAGGCGAATCGTTAACATGACAGATTCCTTATGTTAAGAATAAGTAGGTTTGAAAACATTTTTTAAAGATTATGTAAAGTTGGATTAATGGGTATCGTACTTGACTCACTGTTTTGGGGTTTGGGTTTCAATCTCAGCTTGAGTATGTTTTATTTATTTACAAGAAGTGAACTGTTTAGAAAAAAACATAATACTCGCATGCACATGTCTCAATTCCTGTATTTAATAAAATATAATATTTATGCGTATTTTACGACCGGGCAACGCCGGGCGGTCTGCTAGCATAGATATAAAGCACTAATATGTTGAAATAAAGAAAAAAATTGAGTATAAAAATTGGAATAATACAAAAAAAATTGTTTTTTCTACTAACATTTGTTTGTATTATTAGCATTATTCGGACTACTGTTCTTATCTTTAATGTTATTCTTACAAATTTTGTCTTTGTGTATGTGTGTGTGTTTGTGTGAGAGAGGGTTCCCTATAGACACGGAAACGGCTTGACGGATTTCTTTGAAGTTTCACTCAAAGTTACTTTCTATGTCTGGAAGTGTTCTTACGTAGGTTTTGTATCGGAAGGTCTTCGATAAGTATTGAAAATCAAAAATCGATAAAATCCGATTAGAGAAGGAAATCCAATTTTGACCAAAGTTAACACTTTTATACAACCTAACATCACAAGAGCATTTGTACGACCAAACATCGCAAGTGCATTTGAAAAGTTTTATCACCGCACAAGTAGAAAGGCCCCGCCTATAAAATCAGCTTTAGATTCTTTTATAACACTGCACGCCCATGGAACCCTGTTCCGTTTCCCTGCTTTCCTGCTGACTACAATATGGTCGTCTTCAAGTCTAACGTAAAAAAAAACAAGTTTTTGATGAGTCGTCCCCTTAAATAATCCAATCACCCAAACTTCCACTAACGATTACTACGATATTGTCCCATTGACTACTGTACACTCATTAACCCTTGTCCTCGAATGGCCTCCGGGTCTTTGATAACTGGTGATTCCTTTGTAAAAAAGGTATAGAAAGAAAAGCCTTACGGAAACAAACGTTGATTAACTCAGCTGTAGTATAATCTATATCTACCTATATATGTATAAAAGTGAAAGTGTCTGTGTATCTGTGCGTCTGTGCGTCTGTGTACATTTCCCTACGCAATAACTCTGTCAATTTTAAGTTTACAGACTCGAAATTTGATATACAGAGTACTGAGATTTGGAAAAATCTGTGATCGGTTTTCGGCCAGAGATTTGGCGATTAAGGGGTCAAAGTTCAACGATTTGACCTTTGAGAACTCTACCAAACTCCTCCGACAATTTTGGGTCTACGCATTTGAAATTTTAGCTATAGGTACCTAGGACATGGATCTAACTTAATAACTTGATTTGAGCCCAAAACAATAAATTTTAAGGGGACATAATAGGGGTCAAAGTTTTAAAAAATTGACCTCTGCGGTCTCTTCCAAATTACTCAGACAATTTCTGGTCTAAATATTTGAAATTTTACATAAAGGGTATTCAGAGATAGGGCAAGCTTTTTCATCAGTTTGGGTCGAAAATTTTTAGTTACCAATATATAAATGTATGTATGTATGTCTGTTTGCATGTCTACCTTAAACTTTCAATAGAGGCGACGGATTTTACCAAGATCAGTATCGTTTTAAAGTTCCACCTTTCATACGACAAATATCGAAAAATTGTCTAAAAATATTAATATCTTCCCCTTCAACTAGGCACTTTTCTACGGGGGTGCGGTCACCTTTTTCGCCGATATTTTTGAAAGTTATCCTCTCCTTTAGATTGTCTAGCCTGAATTTAAAAAAATGCCGCTTCCGGTTTGGCGGTGGTCGTAACAGCATAAACGTTATGTTTTACCCCGTTCTTTTCCTCCTTTGCGGTACGGGTTCGAGCCTGCCTTCCTACTACCACTTTTTTATTTTTTTGCTCACCATACACATCCAAACACCCGGGCAACGCCGGCCGCCCATGCTAGTATATCTATAAAAGCGAACGTGTCTATGTGTGTGTGTGTGTGTGTGTGTGTGTGTGTGTGCGTGTGTACATTTCCCTACGCAATAACTCTGTCAATTTTAAGTCTACAGACTCGAAATTTGATATAAGATTTGGAAAAATCTATGTGATCGGTTTTCGGCCAGAGATTTGGCGATTAAGGGGTCAAAGTTCAACGATTTGATCTTTGAGAACTCTACCAAACTCCTCCGCCAATTTTGGGTCTAAACACTTGAAATTTTAGATATAGATTCCTAGGACATGGATATAACTTAATAACTTGATTTTAACCCAAAACAATAAATTTTAAGGGGGTCATAATAAGGGTCAAATTTTTAAAAAATTGACCGCTTTTTTGTTTTTTTGCTCAACATACACCTCCAAACACCCGGGCAACGCCGAGCTGAAATGCTAGTAATAGATATATTTGACTGTTGGTACCGCTTAACGATGGCTGTACGTTTATATTAGTGCTTTGAGTGTTGGTTTAGCTCAGTCAAACTTGTAAGTCTTCCATTTTCCAGTCAGTAGTCATTCACCCCCGACCCGGAATCTTCCCAGACCTCTTACCCTGCCCATTTTCCCTCGCTTTCCAGTTGGTCGACAAACACCCAAGAAACTGTAATGAACTGTTATGCAAATAAGGGTTTTCAAAATGTTCACAGATAGTGAAAGGAAGAGCGGAAACTGGAGTAAAAATTAAAAAAAAAAAAAAAGAAGAAGAAAAAAAGTAGGATGGGGAGAAAATGAAAATGCGAAATAAAATTTTCGCAGAGTGAAGGGAAGCTGAGAAAAAGCCGATAACTCAACCGTTTGGAATTTGAAAAATGTTTCAACTAAAAAAAACAAAAAAAAAAAAAAACAAAAAAAAACACACACACACACAAAGAAAAGAGAAGAAAAGAAAGGCTGGGATTGAAACCTAGACAACACGTGTACATAAACACAAAACGCAGACACGTGTGTACACAGGAGACACATGTGTACACTATTTGAAAGGATGCTAAGTTTTAAATTAAGAAAAATGGAAGGAAGAGTATATAGAAGAGAGACGGGGGGGGAATATTTTATCAGAAGAATCCATAAGATTTAAAATTCTAATTAAAAAGTACAAATCAAGATAAAAAGTACGTAGACATTAATTCTAAAATGAACTGGATCAATTTAGAAATGTATTTTCTTTTTTATCGGAAAAAATATTCATTTTTTTTTTTTTAATAAAAGAGTCACCATTTATCAAGGCCCGGAGGCTACTCGAGGATATAAGGGTTAATGAGTGTACAGTAGTCAATAGGACAATATACTTGTAATCCTTAGTTGAGGAAATTTAGTAAATTGGATAACTTAAGGGAATGGCGCATAAGTAACTTGTTTACATTGGACTTGAAGATGACAGACAATATTATAGTCAGCCGGAAAGTAGGGAAACGGAAGACAATTTTAGGCACTAAATAAAGACTGGGAGAAATGGTTGATAGTGGTTTCAGTAAGCGAGTGTTTATCGTGAAATTTATATTGAAATTCATAAAAATATTTACTTCGAAATATATTTATAAATTTCAATATTAATTTCAAACAAAATAAATGCCTGTTTATTTTGTAATAATGCTTTGTTTTGGCTTCAAACGTATATAATATGTATTTATTTTATTCAAACTCAACCAGCGCTTCTAAGGAACAAAAATCCTAACATATATATATATATATATATATATATATATATATATATATATATATATATATACGATGATTGCAACGTCTTGTCAGACGAGTGCCACTCCCTCACACATTTAATGTCCATGAGCCCAAATGCTTGAGGGAGTATCTATACAAAGATCGTGTTACAGAGTTTTAGCTTTGTACGACAGCTAAGTCTCTATCTCGGTTAAAAATGTTGAGATCCAGCAACAAGCAAGAACAAGATAGCCAGCAACAAGTTAAAATGCAGACCAGTTTAATGCGGGTACTGGTCTCCCGCTTTATGGTTTTTCAGATCAGAGATTTGCTTTTCCTAGAAAGGTTGACTTCACCATGGCTTACGGGAGCCCTCTCCACCCCAAAACACACACACACACACACACACACACACACACACACACACACACACATATATATATATTAGTCCTCGCGTGAAAGCGGAGGACACAAAATGTTTTAAATAATAATAATAACAGAATAACAATAACAAAGTCTTTCGCTAGCGAGGACTACTATTGAGCGCAACCAGTTATACACTCATTTTGAAATTTTCATCTCTATTTTTTTCGTTATCTACTGAATATTTTTGATGAAACCTATATGAAATATGTTCTTTATTAAATTGTAAAGATTTTCTGTTCTGAAAGAAGTTTTAAAAAAATTAATCAAAAAATTATTTTAAAGTTTTTGTCAAAAAAATTCAGATTTTCTTATTATTCAGACATGTATGACAAAGAGAGAGTTGCAAAAAAGAGTTGTGGAGTGAGGAGAATTACAAACTGAAACAGAGAGACCTGTAATAATACAAAGAGGGGGTTGCAAAAATGAGTTGTGGTGTGAGGAGAAATACAATCTGAAATAGAGAGTAGGAGAGTTTTATAAATACATACAAAATCACATTCATCTTTTTTAAAATCCAAATTAATAAATTAAATAAAATCCAAATTAATAAATTAAATAAAATCCAAATTAATAAATTAAATAAAATATAATCTTAAAAAGATAGGATACAAGTTAGAAAAGTATTTCATCCAAGGCATGAAAATTGTTAAACAAAATGTTTTTACTATAGGCTTTAAAAATAAAGGTACAAGATTCAATTTGAAATTTATTTATCTTCAAAGTGCACTTTTATACATTTTATTAAAGTAAGGTATTAAATTTGCATACCTTACTTTGTAAAATTTATAAAAGTACAAAAGTTAATTAATAATTATTACGTGCATAAAAGTATATATATATATATATATATATATATATATATATATATATATATATATATATATATATATATATATATATGTTTAAAGAAAAAATAGAAAAAACCGAATGAAATTATTAAAAAATCAACGTTTCGTCCCTGTTTCAGAGGACATCTTCAGGATAATTGAAATAAAAATGTGATAAAAGAAAAAGTCATAGATCGTGCGAAAAAAGACAGTTTTTTAAAATCCAACCCATGTCGGGAAAGGACGAATATGTGTGCGTATGGGAAGGTTGTTTGATGTCTATATATACACTTTTAAAATGCATTAAAATAAATATGTACATTTTTTTTTTTTTCTTCTGCGAAACTACTCATTTTCCTGAAACATTCAAAGAAAAACGGCTAGCCAGGATCCACCCTGATACCTTGCTCTTTGATTATTATTTTCCCTATGCTAGGGGTTAAATGGTAGAAGCCTTTTCTTTGCGTAATAGTATTAGTATTCAAAATTAGTGCCTTTTGGGTTAAAATGACTAAAATCGACACTTTTGTGCTTATTAAAAAAAAATGATGCCTTGGATTTTTATAAAACTTTCTGAAAAATTGTGGCTAACTGATTTCTATATAATTTTGTTTGTCTATACTTCGCGACAACTCTTGGGTGTGCCCCAGGGACTCTTTTAGGGCTAATAAAAACACTCCATTTTTGGGACTGTTTTACCATATTTGTCCAAAATTTTCTGTGTTTGTCTATTTAGTAGTTTTGCATGGTGATGAACTCAAATTTAAATATGTTAAGACCTTGGGAACTTTTGGGACTAAATGGGGGCGGAGGCGCAAATGATGGACTTAGTCATTTCTTTTTTTTTGTATGGTGCAGAACTCAAATTTACACATGTTAAGGCCTAAAACTGTACCGTTTGTTCATTTTCACCAGGATTTGATGCCCCCTGAGAACTTTTGGGGCAAAATGGGGGGGGAGGGGCTAAATGCTGAACTTAGTAATTTTTTAATGCCTCGTTCATTGTGCACTCACGAAGGACCATGCCTGCTTCACTTATTCTTATTCAAATAATCTGAGTTTGCAAAACCAGTTAAATATAAACAAAAACAAAATTACGTTAAGATTTCTTGTTCCTTAGAAACGCCGGTTGAGTTTGAATAAAATAAAATACGTATTATATACGTTTGAAGCCAAAACAAGACATTGTTACAAAATAAACAGACATTTATTTTGTTTGAAATTTATATTGAAATTCATAAATATATTTCGAGGCAAAGCCTCATCATCAGTATGTCTGTCGTTTTTTTTTTTTTTTTTTTTTGCAATGTTGTTGCTAGGGCAGATAATCAGAAAGTAGAAGTCCGTTTGATGTTTTTACGGTAGTTTTTTTAATCTTTAATTTTTATTTTTTTTAAAATCTTATTTTATTCAAACTCAACTGGCACTTCTAAGGAACAAGAAATCTTAACGTGAATCCCGCGTGACCTAACGCACCATTCCGAGATTTAAAAAAAAAAAAAAAAAACTACCGTAAAAACATCAAACAGACTTCTACTTTCTGATTATCTGCTCCAGCAACAACATCGCAAAAAAAAAAAAGAAAGAAAGACATACTGATGATGAAGCTTTGTCTCGAAATATATTTATGAATTTCAACATAATTTTCAAACAAAATAAATATCTGTTTATTTTGTAATAATGCGTTGTTTTTGGCTTCAAACGTATATAATACGTATTTATTTCATTCAAAAACAAAATTAGTTTTTATTGCCCAAAGGAATTAGGATTAGAAATAAACCAAGAGAAAACAGAATGTATGTCTACAGCTAAATGACAGTTTAACCAAAACATGACTATTCACAGTAAACCCATCAAACAGGTCACCCAATTCATTTATTTAGGACATAAACTGGCTTTCTCCAGTGATCAGGAGACGACATTGAAACACAGAATCGAATTGGGTTGGGCGGCTCTGCAAAAACACAACACCATTCGAAAATCAAAAAAGGATGCCGATAACTGTTAAAGTAAAAGTTTATTTAATTTTGTCCTTTCAGCAGTTTTAAATAACCTTGATTGTATCACATGAGCTAAACAACTAGCCAATCAAATTGAGTTGTTTCAAAATCACGTAATACGTTTCATAATGAAAAAAAAATATCTACCCTTCCTCAAACTACTTCCCTACCCCCTCTACTTGATAAACTCAAAAGTAAAACCCTTAAATATTTTGGCCATGTCAAACGATCAACCACTGGCCTATCAAAGTTATGCTTTTATTATATGTTAGAAGGCTAAAGTATCAGAGGAAAGCCAAGGAGAAGGTGGAGAGGAAATGTTTTTGATTGGACATCTCTCAACAGTTGGGCGTCCATCAACCAACTTGCCCTAGATCGGAAGGAATGGCGAAAAATCAGTCACGTGAGTTTGCAATCCGCACCAAGCGGAAAATGTGACTCATGATGATGCATGATTGATCTTCAATTATGTCTCACCCCCTTTTAAAACTTTTCTAGCTACAACAGCTACTAACAATTTTTCATCACTCTCTTGCTGTGCCTGAAACTAAACAAAAATTCCATAAACAGGGCTCCTTTCATAGAACTGTCCGTCTGTCCACCACAGTACCGTGGGGCTCGCTTCCCGGGTTTCAAGCTTGAAATGGACTCAGAATTTTGTTGTTTTTTTTATCATGAATTATTAAACTCACTAAGAGTTTTCACACAGGCCATAACCAGTTATCACTTACTGGCAATAACCTGTGGTGTTCTCAGGAGTCTAAGTGAAAAGAAGTCTCCTCAGATTTCCAGTGCTCTTCAATTTTTTGTTAAGTATTATAAATATCTTTGCATTATTGTAACAGGGGCTTACCATTAATTTCTAACTTGTAACACCAACTGGTATTCTCTGGATTTTGGGTGTCAAAAAGCCTCCCCAAGGTCCAAGTGTTATTCGCACTCTTCCAATGGCAGTTTGGTTTTTCCATACTCCTTGGCCTTTCATGACTATTTTTTTGTTGTTGTTCAAACCTGCAGTATTATGTTCACTTGACTTGTTCTTCTGCAACATTATCAATAAATAAATAAACTTTATATACAGCCTGTCCCAGAAGTCGAACACCGCCCCCTTAAAGTAAGGGTGGAAGAACACCGAAAAGCGGTAACTAAAGGGGAGACGGAAAAATCGGGTATAGCCAACCATGTCGGGATGGAGAGGGGGGACCATCGCCCCCTATGGGATGAAGTAAAAATAATAAACAGAGAGACCCACTGGAAAGTGAGAAAACTTAAAGAAACAACTCACATGCTCGGACATAACAACCTACTGAGCAAACCAAGCATAGATCTGAATGCAATTTGGACACCTCTGATAGAGAGAGAAAACCTTGAATAACAACATAGGTTTAACATTAACAAAAACCAACTAAGAATTGTCCTAGTGACATATGGCCGAGTGGTCCTAGACGTTGTATCAAAGTTTACAGTTACCCAAAGGTGCTGAGTTCAATCCTGAACGAAGGCAGTGAAAAAAGTAACCTTCAAAACAGAGAATTAGCAACTATGTCCCAGAGCCTAGCTGGAGTCCGGACACGGTACTCCCGTAATAATAATAAAGGGTTGGGTTCGAGACTCCTAACAAACGGTTCCCCAGTTCGATACAAAACACCTGACGAACGCCGGAGGGCAAAACGGCCGAAACGTTGTGACGATAACAACAAAGATGAGGAAGTCAGTCCGACAATCTCAATCAATGAAAACACCTCATCTCAAAAATACAGACGATTACCGTTCAGATATTCATATAACTACACATAATATCGATTTTATTGATTATTAGTTTAACAGATCGATAATTCTTCTACACAACAGATTTAAGATGTAAAAGGGAAAAAAGTCAAAGGGGAGAAATCTGGTGATCCGGGTGGCACTCCATAAAGCTGTGTGTTTTTTTGCTAATTTTTTTAATTAAGAGCTTAAATAAGATCAGTCTTGACAATCAGAGATGCCAACAAGTAATTAGTAAATAAAATAATAAAAACAAAACGTATATAAATTTTTTTTTTTTACTTAGCGGGTCACTTTTAACAAGGTCCAAAGGCCACTTTATGATAAAGGTTCAGTGTTAGGCAGATAATGAGACAACAAAACCAGTTACCGCGGAACTTGGGTAATACAAGATTATCAAAATGGATGAGTCAATAGGAATTTATTTACATTAGATTTGAAGATGACTATTCTATAGTCAGTTGTGACTGTAGGCATGACACACTTATCTTTGTATTCCTTAAATTGGTGTGCATGGCTGTCACCCTAGGAGGAAACCTCTTCTGAAGGCAATACACAAGAAAGCCCGCAAACAGTTTGCTGAAGACATGTCAACAAAGTGTGGCAGTGATCAGGTGTGTGTGATGCCTACAGTCAAGCCTGGTCGTGGGAGTGTCATTGTCTGGGGCTGCATGAGTGCTGCGTGTATTGAAGAGTTACATTCCATTGAGGGAAACATGAACTCCAACATGTACTGTCAAATACTGCAGCAGAGCATGATCCCCTCCCTCCAGAAACTGCAATGTCGTAATTGAAGAGTATTCCAGTGGCTACATGTGAAGCTCTGGTACACTCCATGCCCAGGAGAGTAAAAGCAGTTTTGGATAATGATGGTGGCCACACAAAATATTGAGAGTTGACATGTTGTATGTTAATATTGACAGCTTTTCATAAGGGGTGTACTCACGTTTTTTGCCAGGGATTTAGCTTTTAATGGCTGTATTTTGAGTTATTTTGAGGGGGAAATAAATTAACTCTGTTATATATGCTGCAGACAGACTAATTTTCATTGTGCCCAAAAAATTATTTTTTCAGTGTTGTCTAATGAAGAGATATACTTAAATATTTGAAGAAATGTGAGGGGTGTACTCACTTTTGTGATACACTGTATATATATATATATATATATATATATATATATATATATATATATATATATGTATATTGTAGTCATCGACATACAGTCCTGTTTTGTTGTATCACAACTCATCAGTGTTGCTAGACAAGCGCTTCTCCCAAACCGAGGATTGAACCTAGAACCATCGCGTTGACAGTCAGTAGTTCTACCAATCGACCCGTGGGAGCGGCGCCCGTAAATTATCTCGCCAAATGTCTATTTAAACAAACATTTGTCCACTATATATATATATATATATATATAAGTCACACTTATCAAGTCTCGAAAGCCACTCAAGGATAATGAATTATATATATATATATATATATATATATATATATATATATATATATATATATATAGCATATATACGGCATAATCACGTTGACACACCGGTTCTCGTCAGATCACCGAAGTTAAGCAACGTTGAGCCTGGCTAATACCAGATGGGTGACCATTTGGGAATTCTAGGCGCTGTATGTGCTCTCCGCTTATTTCGGCATTGTTTCCAGTCGTCTTGTACCTCAACTTGCCACTGGTATGCAACAATGTTGACTCAGGAGAGGCGTGGTTAGAGGTTGCGCAAGTCTTGCCACACAAATTTCACGCGCAGGCACCCTTACAGTGGGTATCCATAGTCTGTCAAGACTGATGGAAGCCTTCATATATATAGCATAATCACGTTGACACACCCATGCTCGTCAGATCACCGAGGCTAAGCAAACAGTAGTCCGAAGAATCCAAATAATTAGAAAGGAAGGTGTAAGAGTATCTTGTGTAAGAGACGGGGGGTCTCGTCGTGGGCGACGAAGCGTTTCACTGAAGAACCACAGCAACACACAGCAAACCAACAAACAATGACAGCCACGGCGCGAAGGTAACTAACAAAGCTCAGCTGACTGCACGAATAGAAACGGAACCCAACGGTCACTGTACTGATCGCCACGAACGTCAGAACCCGACTGCCTCGCACCTCCAATGGACCGATTTTTATTCCTCAAGATGGCCTAGCTATTTTGCATCCCCGCGAGATCCAGGCAGGCGCCATCTTGAAACTCTTTCTTCCGCTGCCCCGACCACAGGATCAGCCACCACCCCACACGCCAGGAACACACGGACCCTCTTGCGCCGAGGGCTACGGTTAGTCTCACAGAAGGTATCCAGAAAATACGAAATGGAGGGCATAAAATGGGAGAAGGAGGGAGAGGAAGCGATAGGATAAGGAATAACAAGAGGAAGAATAAACAGGAGTCAAAATTCTAAGCCTTTTCACAGAGGAATCTTTTTGGGGAGTTGAAATATTAATGAATTTTTTAACAGAAACATACTATTTCAAGTCTCTTGATATAAAATTCAAAAATTGTTTTAATAAACATTTCTAAGTTTTTTTTTTTTTTTGTTTTTTGCGTGCACGTATCCGCCATTGTTCAACCTACCATGGGGGAACTAACTTTTAATTTACATTTCGCTTTAGCTGATTTTTCAAAACAAACAAAAAAAAAAAAAAAAAAAAGATGGTATATTTCCTTAATATTTCTTTTTAATTTCATTAAACTTTTCCATTTGTAAAATGCATATCTCATTTATTCGCCATAAAATTCGGCAAACATGCACAGTACATATCTAATCAGGTGTTCAGTTAATGAATTTGTTTGTTGGAGACAAATTTATTTTCAAGATATTCTCGCAATTTATTGTTTTCATGATTAGATCGCAAAATCAGTTAATTAATGAATAATAAAATTTACAAATTTCTCCATTTTCTTTTTTGTTGTTAATATTCATGTGCGTCCACAAATGCTTATAAAACGCTTCATCTGTCAGCCCATCTGTCATTGTTCTTTTTTTTCTTCTTTACAAATGAGTCACACTTATCAAGTCTCGAAAGCCACTCAAGGATAATGAATGTAACGTGCTAGTGTAGTAATCATCAGGGCTGTGTCAACAGCATATTCTTTTCATTGTTTTGACTCTTGAGTATATATCCGTTAATATCTTATATGTTTTTGTTCATAAGAGTAGTGGTTGATGGGCAGAAATCAGAGGCCCACAGTATTAATGCTGGAGTCCCTCAGGGGGCCATCCTGGGCCCAACTCTCTTCCTGATCTGCATCAATTATCTCCCAAAACACATACTTAAATCATTCGTTGACATCTATGCTGATGACACGACCATCTATGGCAACACATGAAAGACCGTAAATGACAAAGTTCTCTCTAATTCTCTCTCCTCTGATCTTGAGCACGTGGTACAATGGGGGAAGAGGTGGCTGGTCACTTTTAATTCATCCAAAACCAAGCTTCTATCTTTACATCATCAACGCTCTGATCCCCATCTGGCATCAATTGAAATGGATGGCTCTCGTCTTGGGGAAGCTCCATGTTTTAACAAGCTTCTGGGTTTGACCTTTACTCCTGATCTAAAATGGAACAAGTACATCAAATCTGTTGCCAGGGACGCTGGGAAAATGGTGGGATCCTTCTACCGCTCCAGAAGATATCTCACTACTGATGCAATTCTCTATCTGTATAAAAGCCACGTACGTCCAAGGATGGAGTACTGCTGCCACATCTGTGCAGGAGCTGCTAAAAACAGCCTATCCTGCCTTGACAGAGTACAAAATAGACTTTGTAGTATAGTGGGGGATGCCCTTTTCTTTTCCCTGCAACCTCTCTCCCACAGAAGAAACGTTGCGAGCCTGTCTTTGTTTTATCGTTATTTCCATAGTAGGTGCTCATCTGAGCTCCAATCCCTGGTCTCCCCCCTCGCCAATCTTTCACGAGAAACACCTGTCTGGCTGAAACTACTGTCAATAATTTTCGCCATTCTTTATCTGTGCCTAAATCCAAACGTAGATTCCATGAACAAAGCTTCTTTCTTAGAACTGCATGCCAGTGGAACTCTCTGCCGCTTGCCTGTTTCCCACCTGACTACAACTTGGATGTCTTCAAGTCCAACATAAACAAACTCCTGATACCCCCCCTATCGAAACCCCTAATACTAATGATTACTACAATACTATCTCATTGATTACTGTACACGCAATAACCCTTATCCCTGAGTGGCCTTCGGGCTTTGATAAGTGGTGACCCTCATGTAAAAAATAGACTGATGTGGTTCTCGGTTGATTAAGTGTGTCTAACTGTGTCGGATATATACTCGAGAGTCAAAAGAATAAATAGAATATGCTGTTGTCACAGCCCTAGTAATCAATACTGGTGTAAGTTGGGTACAATTTTAATATTTAAAAGATCGGTTCAACAAAAACTTGTTTACATAAGACTTGAACCCTATCATACTTTAGTCGACCGGAAAGCAGACCAATGGAATAGTCTATTTTTTTATTTATTATTTTTTTTTTTTTACATATATTTATTGTAAACAATAGTTGGATCATTCTACCGCTCTAGCGGGTATCTCACTGCCGATGCAATTCTCTCGCTGTATAAGAGCCAAGTACGTCCTAAAATGGAGTACTCCTACCACATTTGGGCAAGAGCTTCTCGGTATGCGCTATCCTGCTTTTGTTATATAATGTGTTGTTATTTTAGTAGAAGGTACCAAATATGAGCATATGTTATATACTGGGGGTATTATTAAGATGACGTATATTCTGTATTGTAGTTGTTGTTCGTTGTAGGAAGAGTCTTAGTGAGAGATTAGTCTTAGAAGTGTTCATGTGTTGTGTGTTCATATGTCTTCAGATGTTCATGTTGTAAGAGATGGAGACGTTGGTGAGATATAGAGACAGAGTACATATAAAGAGAGAGACAGTTCTGTATATATATATATATATATATATATATATATATATATATATATATATATAATAGACAGTGTACATGTTACTACAAGAGAACCAATTCAATGAGAGGAGATTTATGAATATCTTGATAGATAGACCGAGAGATAGTGCGCTTGACATTTACGTTTTGACAGTTATGCATCTTTCTCGTTGTAATGATGAACACAGAAGACGCAGATACACAAAGATGATGACGTCCTTTATTTCATGACCGGTCCATGATTTCGCTTGAGGAATTCAAAGTTTTTTACATGGTTATTTCTAAAACCCTCTCACTTCTAGAGGGTGTCTTGATTCTAACGGAGAATCGGTCTGAACCTCTCTGCTTCTCTCCGACTCTTCTCCCAGACTCCTAGAATCCCAGACTGCATCTAAAAACTCTACCTATATTGAGAACTCGTCACGTCATCGCATGATTAAACATGTGCTCATAAAGCACGTTGCCAAACTTGACATGACCCCGAGTTCAGTAACCTATTTTTCAAATAACATTTTTACAAAATATGTTTACAATTTCAATTGACGATTAAATTCCTTAACAGAAACAAATTTCATTATTACATTCCTTTTTCATATACAGATATGTAAGCTAAACAATTGCAATTCTTTATTTCAATTACATTCTGTATTTATTTTAACTTATGATTGGAATTTTCAATTCCAAATCTAGCTTCGCAAGTTCGAATCCTTGACTATCCTATTTCATATTTGCATTTAACTAATTCCCTATTTTTTTTTACTTACATGAAAAGGGGACATCCCTTTTATCGTGTAACACTTTGATAGTTCAAAACCGACTTTGAAACTTAGTAGGTGATGCCCTTTCCTCTTCCCTGAGCCTCGTTTCCACAGAAGAGACCCTGCGAGCCTGTTTTTTCTCTATTGTTATTTTCATAGTGATTGCTCGTCTGAGCTCTAATCTATGGTCCTCTCTTGCCAAACCTTCACAAAAACACTCTAGCTATAACCACTATCACCAATTTCCTGCACTCTCTATCTGTGCCTAAATCTTAACGCAGATTACATGAACAAACTTGTTATATTTGAGTTTAAAATAGCATTGTCACTTAGCTGCCATACTCAGTTTTGTAATAGCAGTTTCATCTGTCTGTTACACTCGAATTTTAAATAACACTTTTGTCTGTCTGTCATACTAATTTTGTAAATAGCATTTTCGTCCATCTGTCATATGTAAGTTTGAAATAGCATTTTGGAAACAGTATTTTTGTCCGTCTGTCATTCTCAAGTTAGAAATAGCATTTTCGCCTGTCCTTCATACTCATATTTGAAATAGGATTTTTGTCCGTCTGTCATACTTGAATTTGACATCAGATTTTCGTCCGTTTGTCAAGCTTAAATTTTAAATAAGATTTTCGTTCTTCTTGCCTTTATCTTAGAGACTGTTTGTATATTGCTTTAATTATCTGCTTTATAGGTTTTCAAGAAATATCAGAGTTGATATGATGAAGATGGATAAATTTATCCTTTTTTCGGTCTTTCCATCCTCTCTCGCTGTGCTTCTGGGTTCTGTCAATTTTGGCTTTTATGTATTTGGTTCTGATCGCATTTTGTACAGCACAGTAGAAATTCTTTTTCTCTTCTCAAGTGTCCTTTTTACAACCATTACAATGTTTTCTCATCTACAATTGCTTTGGTTACTCGCATAAAATTTATATACTTCATTCTTTTGACGTTTTACTTTTCAAGCTTCCAATTTCACTGTTCTCCTTTGGTCTTTTATATTTTGCGTTATGTATTTCTTTAATCCGTTTTTTTTTGTGTTGTTTACAAAATCCTTCCCTCTTATTTTCTTTTTACATAGTCGATTAATATCATTCTTTTCGTGTAGTATGTCGTGTATAGTCATCTTAAACTTGGTTCTTTGAACCATGTTCCTGAGTTGTTTTTTTATATTGTTTTTTTTTAATTATTTGTATTGTTTTTATCATCATCATCATCATCATCATCATCATCTGTATAGTCTAAAGAAGCTACGAGTATTTTTGTAATAACGGTGTGGAGATGTGGGGATTAATGAGAGTTGGTTGTGAACTGGATGTTGACACATCCACAGTCAGAGAGACTGAATAATAAAACGTCGTGTAGGCACCGGCTCGACGCAAGGCTTCCGGTTAAACCCCTCCCCCCACAAAAAAAAAACAAAAAACAAAAAGCAGAACGAATAATCAAAAAATGATTATGAACCAATGGGAAGCTTTGGTGCCTAAAAAAAAAAAAAAAAAAAAAAAAAACGTGGATTTTCGATTGCCACTGGGAGCCCCGGCAGAAGTATAAAAACACAAGATTTTACGAACGAGGGGGACTTCAGCAGTAAGATTCGAAGGGAACTTCGTCTCGTTACACGAGCGCGCGTATGGGTAATTTGTGCCACAAAACCTTAATAGATGTGAAAAAGAAAAGAATACACTAATAGAATGAAGCCAACTTTACTCCCACGTTACGCGTCGAGCATCTTCATTTACTGACCGTTGCCTGATTCATACCTAAACCGATAAGTAGAAACCAAATGAACATTCCTTTTTGTTGATTTCTCTCCACGCTGACCTTTCTCTCACACATTCACGAAATCCTCCCCCACCACAAAAACGAACACTTTCCACTTACATTCCATCAATAAATAAAGCCGTTTTTCTCGCTTTAAAAATTCAATATCTTATTTGATGGAGTCAGATAATTACATGCTAAAATACAAACCTGATAAACCATGGGCTATAGAGAACCACAGCAATAAGTGCCAACGGTTGGCGTGTGCTCTCTGTAGATACGAAAAAATAAGAAGATAGATGCAAATATAGGCGATATCGTTGTTCGCGGCAGCAGGATAAAAAGTGCATGTGAGATTGCTGTCAGTTGGTAAGAGGGCGAAAGTATATATTTTCGCAAATCAAGACAAACAAATATAAAATAAGAACATCATATGATGTGTTTCCTTGTGCGTTACAATTGTTTCGCAATCATTTGGACAATTTCAAATATTAATATCAATTTTAAAATATTCCAAAATAGCTACTCTTCAGACGTCGAAATACATTTGTTATGCATATATGAATGCATTCATGATCCGTATTTTAAGGGCTTAAGCATTAGGACTCACCTCTGTACTAATTTTTATATTTAATTTTTTGTTTTTTCGATTGTCTTCGAATTGATTATTTAACCCAGTTTCGTATTTCTAATTTTTACATGAAACTCCAACAATTCCCTATTTTTATATTCAATTAATTTTTTAAGGATTAAAAAAAAAAAAATTTACATTTATTTTTTCACAATTTATTTATTTTATTGATTTATTTCCCAAATACTAATCTATACCTACATCTAGTTTATACATACAGAGAGAGAGAGAGAGAGAGAGAGAGAGAGAGAGAGAGAGAGAGAGAGAGAGAGAGAGAGAATCTAATAAGTCGCCTTAATGAATGTTTGTTCGTAGTTGTAAGTTGTATTCTGCTTAAGCTTTAGGCTTTTGGCGTATCTTTCAACATTTTACACAGGTTGCGCTATCTGTCTGTATTTATGTAACGTGTCGGTTACTTTTTTTTACTGTGTTGTTACAGGTCAAATCTCTCGGACCCATATGCTGTCTGAAACCACCGCAAAGGAAGAAACAAAGAAAAGAAATGAAAATCCGACACCGCATTTTTCCTTCTAAAACAACGCATTCATGATATTTCCAAAGTCCTTTCGCACATACATGTGCTTTTTAAAAGTTTCTGTTTTCTTGCGACCCCACGCTAGTGCTCGCCTGCACTTTTTATGCTCTCCTATTTACTGGCCCATCTTCTCTGGTGTGCACTTCTCTTTTTTCTCTCCATGCTAATTTGCATACATGCTTTAACAAGTGTTGCTGTTAATATTTTTGCTAGTCAGCTATCCTTCGGCTGCTGCTGTTGATTTTCTCACACGCACTCATACACGCTCTGTTATATTTATGCTTAACAACCAGCCAATTATATTCTCGTATGGAGAAACCCGTAAAATTTCATATTCATTACACCAGATTTTAAAATGACTTGCTGGTCCAATCAGGTTTATTTTGGAGTCACTTTGAAACATGTGTAAATTTATGGTTTTTGAATTTGGAAATTTCTTTAAAAGTAAATGACTAAGTTCAATCTACTATCAGTAACTATTGAGCTATTAAGTTTAATTTTGGAACGGATCCCTATAACTAAGCAGAAACGATGAGTAAATTTTAAGTTGTTTTCTATTATATAAATCTCACCGGTCTGTTTAAATATATATATATATATATGTATGTATGTATGTATGTATGTATGTATGTATGAACTCTTTTTCTGGGTAAACGGCCAACTAACACCGTGTATATTTGTGTGTGTGTATATGTATATTGGGGTAGAGAGGGCTCCCGTAAGCCGTGGTGAAGGCAACCTTTCTAGGAGAAGCAAATCTCTGATTTAAAAAACCATAAAGCGGAAGACCAGTACCCGCATTAAGCTTGTCTGCAGTTTAATTTGTTGCTGGCTATCTTGCTCTTGCTTGTTGCTGGATCTCAACATTTTGAACCGAGAGAGAGACTTAGCTGTCGTACAAAGCTAAGACTCTGTAACATCATATTTGTATAGATACTCCCTCAGACATTTGGGCTCTTGGATTTTAAATATCTGAGGGAGTGGCACTCGTCTGACAAGACGTTGCAATCATCATGTATGTATGTATAAAACTTTCGACAGAGACGACGTACTTTCACGAGATCGGTATCGTTTTGAAGCTCGACCCTTCGGACGACAAATATCCAAAAATTGGCTAAAAATATTAATTTCTTTATCCTCAACTGGGCACTTTTCTACAAGAAGGGGTCGCTTTTTTCAATAATATTTTCGAAAGTCGCCACCTCTTTTCGATTGACTAACCTCAATTCAAACCTACGTCACCGGTTTGGCGATGGGCGCAATAGCAAAGACGTCATGTTTTTTTTTCACGTTCTTTTCCTCCTTTGCGGTATGAGTTCGAGCCTGTCTGTCTTCTACCACTTTTTTGTTTTGTTTTGCTCAACACACACCTCCAAACACCCGGGCCTCTTTAAGAAAGTTAAGTTTAGCCCTTTTTAGGGAATTAAGAAAAAAGGGATCAACTTTAATGCAAACGATACATTCCATCTTTTGGTCACTGAATATGCTTTCTGGCTGTCTACTGTGAATACCCGCTGACATGATACTTATAAGTACTTAATTTCCTTCCATTAATGTGTTAGTTACTGGTGACCTGGAGGAAAGATCCTAGTCTACAAAGTCAATAGTGGCTTACTGACTGGGTTTAAATCTACACTGATGATCGCGTAAGTATGAAACATTAGTGTTTGTAAGTATAAAAATAACATTTATAAAATAAATATGAGGTTCCTTAAATAAGTTTCCAGACATTTTTCGTATAGGCATTTTTATTGATAGTACACGCAAGAAACTCAAGTCCCCTCTGAAGTAATCTCCTCCAGCTGTAATGCACTTGTTGTACCGTTCCAACAACTTCTTGGAAGGTCCCATGAAAGTCCTCTTGTGTGAGCGTGTCAATGACCCTCGCCATAGTCTCTTTCATCTCCTCAATTATCTCATAACGACACCCTTTAAGGTTTTCCTTGAGCTTAGGGAGTAACCAAAAGTTACAGGGAGAAAGGTCTGAACTATAGAGAGGGTGAGGAACTGTCTTGATGCCCATTTTGGTCAAATAGTCTGTGACAAGTTCCTCACAAATAATTGTGTGTACAGTTTCCACACTGACATCAAACTGTGCACTTATTGTTTCTATTGACAAACAACGTTCCTTATCTATGAAATTCTTTATTTGGATAATCAAGTCTGGTGTTCTGACTTTTTTACTCCTCCTACACCTCTCAGCACCTCTCACAGACTCCCTGCCTTCGTTGAATCTCTTATTCCACTGCAAAAATGATGCTCGATTTAAGTAAGATGGTTCATAAGCAGTCTGAAGCATTTCATATGTGTTTGTGGAATTTTTTTCCAAGTTTAAAGCAGAATTTTTTGCATATCGTTCTTCTAAAGTGTCCTCATATACAAATTGCATTTTTGAAATTCACCAGCTGTGACAATCAGGCTTTAGTAGGGTGTATTCCAATTCTTGTTGTAGCTGTTCATATGAACATGAAATCATAAAAATTAACCAGTCACTCAATAAGATGTATAGCAAAAACATATTGCACTTTCAAGAATCTACGACAATTTTAAATGCTTGCACAAAAATAAATAAGTCCGGAAACTTATTTAAGGCACTTCATATTTTGCAGATTTCGTATTTAAGATGTAAACTAAAAACTAACAAACAAAAAAATAATAATAAAAGCCATAGAAAAGTGTAAAATGCTTATAATAAAATAACAATATTAATATAATAAGAACAGATGTATAATGTCGACTCACGATGTCTTTTCAGACTGAAACGGTAGATTTATTGTAGCGACTTATGGTAATTTTTTTTACCATTTTTTTTTAAATTGAATAAAATAAAATCTTGATCTTTTAAATTGAGCACCATCAAACATCTCGTTGACATTCAATGTGTGTATTCTTGTTTTTTTTTTACTTTTGAATATTTTTTTGAATAAAAACCAATATATATATATTTATATTTTTATATTTTGTGTACAGAAATTTGTAAGATGAGACAAGTCATTGGTACCGTCGGTTTCAAGCCCGATAATTAGGGACCGTTTTAGATACCCATATCAAGCTCTCTTCAGCCAATACTCATCTATTTTATAACCGGAAGTAGAAAATATATGTACATCACGAGTTCACGTTTAACTCTCCTTTTGCGAACCCACCCCCTTTTATTCATCGGATGGTGATGATTTTAAAATTAAATTATTTTAAATTTAAAATTTAATTTCGATTAAAAAAATTATGTAAAGTGCCTTTAATAGTAACACCTAATTAATTAAAAAAGTTCAAAAAATCTTTTTTCAAATTTAAAACTTAAAATTTACTTCAATGTCGATTAAAACTTAAAATTCCATTTAATTATATAGAAATGCGTTTAAAAATTTCAACTCTTTCAAGGTTTGGGGGGAAAGAATACTTATCTAGCCAAAGGGATTTTCCTAGTACATTAACCTCAATACTATTGTATTTTTCCCTATAGTTTTAAGATTGAACTAGATTGTAAATTACATTTATAAAGTATGATATTTAAAACTTTATATAATGCAATAATTTAAAATCTATAATAGAATAATTTGAAATCACAATTAAAATCCAATTTTAGAAACTAAAAACAATTTTAGAATTTCAAAGTTAACTAAAATGTAAAATGTTTAGTTGTTTTTTTTTAAATAAAAATCTGGGTTTTGTCTTTTTTACTGACCCAGTTTATAAGGCGTACTTTCCTTCTATGTATACAATTTTTCAAAGATTCACTCCTCACATTTAAACATCTTATTTCTGGGTCATAAATAGCCCGTAGGATGTGGAGTTTTTCCGCATTACAGAGTGAACATTGATTTGATTCCGGTGCGTATGTTGGTGTGTGCTTGATTTTTCTCCATTTTATGGAAAATGGTTTATCCTTTTCTTTTAGCTCCCACACCCGGGTTGCTAATGCTGTTTTTATCCTAAAGGAGCTCATATGCGCATAGTATCGTTGTTTAAATAGATAGACCTTGCACCATACCTATATATTTTTCCGGTATGCTTGTAGATTGGTCTGTTATTGTAGTCTCATAAACAAGGGATTCAGCTTTACAATTGCCATATATATATTATATATATATATATATATATATATATATATATATATATATATATATATATATATATATATATATATATATATATGGCAATTGTAAAGCTGAATCCCTTGTTTATGAGGCTAACATACCAATCTACAAGCATACCGGAAAAATATATAGGTATGGTGCATATATATATATATATATATATATATATATATATATATATATATATATATATATATATATATATATACTAGCAAAAGTACCCGTCGTTGACTGGGTTCAAAAACAGCCTACAGAAAATGGACTCTGAATTATGGAAGTATGATAGTTTATGAAAAGGAAGGGTTGTAAATTTAAAACATACTTATCAAAGTATTAGTATGTACATCTATGTCAAAAACACTTGTAAACGTTTTTTTTAATTTATAATTTTTTTATTTCCATACTTTGTGGTCCAGGCGCGAACGCAGACCCCACAATTTTAATGAACCACCGTTCTACCAGATCAAACATACCCATTCCTGTGTCTCGATACATCTTCTATCATTATATGTAATCAGTTTTTTAAAATAGTCAACCATATTGGAGCCTATTCGTGACCAGACACATACACACACACACACAGACATTCAGCTTTATATATATATATATATATATATATATATATATATATATATATATATATATATATATAATTAGTTTTTTTTTTTTAGAAAGAAATCTAGCAGATTGCTCAATTATAAGGAAAATCCGAAAATAAGAGCATATTTATATTTTGTTTACAGAAAGTTTTTAGATGAGACAAGTCATTGGTACCGTCGGTTTCAAACCCGATAATTAGGACCGTTTTAGATACCTATATCAAGCTCTCTTCAGCCAATACTCATCTCTGGTGAGCTTGATATGGGTATCTAAAACGGCCCTCATTATCGGGTTTGAAACCGACGGTACCAATGACTTGTCTCATCTAAACACGTTCTGCAAACAAAATATAAATATGCTCTTATCTAAAAATTTTCTGTAAACAAATATATATATATATATATATATATATATATATATATATATATATATATATATATATATATATATCGGCTAGCGGCTTTGCCCGAATGTAAAATACGCTCAAATTTGATATTTTAATTTGTCCAGATTTCATATAGAGTCAGTATTTACAAAGTAAAAAAACAAAAAAACAAAATAAAAACAAGTATTTAGGTGCCATCAGTTAGAATCGAAACTGTAGCCTTCAAATCTGGTGACCTTACCACCGTATCAACGTGACACGCATATAAACCAATAAAAAAATTAAAATTAAAAATAAATTAAGATGAATGTACAAAATTTTTAACGATTTTTTCAGTTTTGACCCACGTTTGATCCTGTCAAGAATTGCAAATGTCAACTGAATTAAAGGAATAAATTGTAAGATGGTCAACATCATGAAATTTGGAATATAGACTTTTGTAATTCATTCATTATATGCTCTGTAATTACATTGAGCTTCTTAAATAAGGATTGGTATATATAAAAAGGAAATATAAATGAATACAGAATATTTTCATGAAGCGATGCTCAAATCGAGCTTAGGTATTTCGGACGATGTCAAAACATCGTTAATTCATGACTCGCGCAGCAGCTGGCGATTAGCGTAATGGTTAGGAGCCTTGACTGTCAGTCGGGTTTCAACCTGGCTTGAGATAGTTGCCTGTCTAGCCACACTGATGAGCTGTGAAACAGCGAAACAGTACTGTGTGTGGATTATATATATATATATATATATATATATATATATATATATATATATATATATATATATATATATATATATATATATATATATATGGTGAAAGATGAGAAATAAACATAATATATAACTTTCTTATATCATCAGGACACCAAGGAAAAGTTTTTAAAAAAAAAAAGAAAAAAAAATTAAAATTAAGAAATGAAAAAGAAGCCTTTTTTTAGGCCGTGGCATTTACTATTACCTACATATATACTACCCTCCAATTTAATATTTTTGACCATATTATCCTATTTCTTCGTATTCATTTCATACCTAAATGTTATTAAGCCAGGTTTTTTTAAATCTATATTTGCATTTTGTATAATTCTAGCCTTTCTCCTTTTCTGATGAGAAGTATTTAGCTCCGAAAGGCCATGGCTTAAAGAGGTTTTCTTTTTTCTTCTTAATTCTCCCCTTTTACTTTCGTTTGTTATTGTTCTGATGTAATAAAGTTATTTCTCCTCTATCATTTAATGCGTTTAATTGCTCCTCTTAATAGTGTTGAGCTTTTCCTATCTGGATAAGTTTTGCTTTGTTAAAGATATCCTCTTTGATAACATAATTGTATGTATTTATATATCGTCGTTGTTGACAGAAATCGGATACGAGTATACATTTTGCTCATTTGGATTGACTCAGCCTCACCTACAAAGTGTTTTAGGTTATCTACGAGGCGCAAATTCGTGTCGCACACACTTCAGATGTAACCATTCGCTGCGGCAAACATGTGCCTGGCATGCAGGTTCAGACAGGCGTCTTGCAGTAGGTTGTCATTACCCCATTATGCAAAGTACTGCTCATCGCCTCCCCGCCACGCGAGTTTATTCAGAGATGCATCTTCCCCCAGTGAATTATACGGGCCCAGGATACTACTAACCTGAAATTTTCTATGACTCAGCACGATGCATTCAAATGGTCACACATCTGGTACTGGCCAGGCTCAGCATTGCTTAACTTCGGTGAGCTGGCGAGAACCGGTGTGTCAACGTGACTGCCCAGTATATTATTATTTTTATTTTCTTACTTTTATTTTTTCATATATTCCTCCCTATATATATTTTATCTATACCCTTATTTATTTTATTGTTATCTCTTTCATTTACTTTCTATTCGACCTCTATATGTCTATAGTATCATTTTTATTTTTATTTCGAAGCTAATGTTTTTATGACATTTTTCCATCAATCTCATGTAAATATTACACTTCTCTTCACTTTCCTTCTGATGAGAAGCATTAAACTTCGAAATACGATGGGTCTAAAGAGTTTTCTTTATATTTCACGTTTTTGTTTATTGATGCATTTTATTTAACTCTGAGCTCTCATCAATTGTTTGTATATATATATATATATATATATATATATATATATATATATATATATATATATAATTTTATTAATATTAGTTTTTTTTTCCTTGTACACATGTTTGTGAATTATTCCATGGATTTCTGCCTTTGGATTATTATGGACCATCTTCTTCCAATTACGGGATTTTCTTGGATTTTACTTGTACAAATCGAAATTCTTTTAACTTTCTTGAAGTTTTACATTTGGATTTTACCGTCACTGGATTTTTTATCTTCCACCAAACTATCCATTCATGTGTAATCACCTTTTTCTTTACCATATGAGCAAAAAACGATGACCATTATCTTGTAGAACAGAATACGTGCTTTCTAATGATATATAACATTTTGCCAAAATTTCAAAACGTGTTTGAGAACAAAATCTGTTTATGAAACGGCGGGAACTTATGCAACAACCTGACATATATATATATATATATATATATATATATATATATATATATATATATATATATATATATATATATATATGAGAAAGAAAATTAAAACTGTAAGTTGAAATTTACAATCCAAATTTATTGTTCGACTGAATATTCCAAAAAACAATTTACAAAGTCCTTATTCCGCGGAGTTTCAAAGAATAAACTTCTTGCTATTTTCATTAGAGGACAGAAAGAAATCAGCAAATTATATTTGTAGCAATGCTTTCGGATTACATTGAAAGAATCTTCATGCAAGCTGAAATGTTGTGCTAAGTTTGTTTTTATTATTTTTGACTTTTCCCACACTTTTTCACTCGTTGTTTTTAAAGGACATGTATATCTTTGCGATTTGTGACTATAATAAATTTCGGTTGCACTTAATGCCATAATCAGCAAATTCTAGCATTGCTACACATATAATTTGCTGATTTCTTTATGTCCTCTGATGAGAAGAATATCAAAAATAGCATTCTTTGAAACTCCACGGAATAAGGACTTTGAAAATTGTTTTTTTTGGAGTATTCAGTCAATTTGGATAGTAAATTTAAACTTACAGTTTTAATTTTCTTTCTCTTATAATAAGCTCTACTCTCTTTTGCGTATTAAGCCTTTTTATTCAGTTGGGATTAAATTATCTATATATAAATACTGGTATTTATATTAGTTTGAAGTTTACCATTGCTTATATCATGTAAACACTGCATATATATATATATATATATATATATATATATATATATATATATATATATATATATATATAGTGGGTGTACGCACGCGCGTTTATGTGTGTGTGTGAAAGAGAGAGAGAGAGAGAGAGAGAGAGAGAGAGAGAGAGAGAGAGAGAGAGCGTGCGTGCGTGCGTACGCGCCTGTTACTAATTCAGTCTTTGTTCAAATTTAGAACATAAAACATTCACATTTCTGCACGACTATTAGCTTGTAATGTGACCATTCCGCGTAAACTACAAATAAAATTAAAATTTACAAAAACAACGAAGATGGTCGACAGGCGACAGCTGCCATTTTTGAAGCTGGCAAGCCAGGTTACTTTTTAATTTTATTTTTTTAATTTTTAAAACTTTTTTTCTTTTTCTTTTGTTTTTAAATACAAACCTTTTTTTATTTTATTTTATTTAATTAAAAAAAAGGCAAGTCAGCTAGTTGCTACCTTCATAAAATGTTCAAAATTTAAATGGTATTTTTATTTTCGATTGCTTTTCCGCATTCAAGAAGAAAGGAAGGGATTAGGTAAGCCATTGTCATTTCCGCTCACCATCAATCCCCCCCCTTTTTTTTTTAAAGAGGAGATACGCGGGTGATGAGGTTAGGGGTAGGGTGATTTTTTTTTTTTTAATCTCCCAAGCCGCAACCTGCGCATAAAACTACCGACTTTAACGTAATGGCATTCTTTATTCATTCCTAATTAGAGTGAATTCATTTCTTGGTAAATCATAATTATGAAGAAGACCGTAGCTTATGTCGCGGCGGTGACGACGGCAGTGATCATGGCGGCGTGTTGTTGTTGGTGGTGGTGCTGCTACTGTTAATTAACTTTATGGTCGCTGTTGGTATTGGTGACAATGCTGAAAACAAATGATGCTTAAAAGAAGAATAGTACCATATAGCGATGATGATGATGTTCCTGATGGTAACACTGATAGTATGATGATCATGATTAGTAATAAGCCGCTAAAAATGACGTTTTCTTTAACTGTTTTACGGTATATTAACCGATTTGGGTTATTTAAGGCTGAAACACAATACCCATTATGAACTGTCCGGGATCAAAGTGTAGTATCTGTTCTGCAGATACTGCACTTAAGATAATTTGTACCAGTCAATGGAGGGGAAACCCTCTATACTGGGACAATTATTATTTTTGGTAACCAGAGTGACCCCTTTTAGGGGCGCTGGTTTTTACCTCACATTAAAAACGGCCTTGTGCCTAATTTGCTCAGTGGGGGAGCAAATAAATACCATCTGTTCTGCAGATGCTGCACTTAAGATAATTTGTACCAGTCAATGGAGGGGAAACCCTCTATACTGGGACAATTATTATTATTTTTGGTAACCAGAGTGCCCCCTTTTTGCCTACTTTTAGGGGAGCTGGTTTTTACCTCACATTAAAAAAAGGCCTTGTGCCTAATTTGCTTTGGTGGGGAAGCAAATAAATACAATGCACAGTTTGCTAAACATAAATAACTATTTCTTCCATTGCTTCGAGGTATAGCAAGGTTTTATATTCGGTTTTAAAAAAAATGGAAAATTACACATAAGTTTAGTTAAGCAAGAAAATTGATTTTTCCAGAAAAGGTTGTTGGTTGGTTGTTTTTGTTTTACGGCATATCAACCCTTTTCAGGTTATTTAATGCCGAATCCAGTGATTTTGAATAAAAAATGTTTTAATAGAATATATATTTTTTTTGTTTTGTTTTTTTCGAGTCAGTTTCTAGTTAACCCATAGTTGGGACTCTAACAGGTACTACCACTCCGGGTCAGAGTGGACCAGGGAGCAATGGTAATTAAAGGGTGCCTCCAAACTCCCCAAAGTCCGCACGCTGGGGTCTCACCATCGGATATAGTTTAAGGTCATATCCAGGAAAGGTAAACTTAGAACTATGGATGACGTGTACAGAAAGTGAAGTTATAAGGAGAAGTTTGTGGCAGAGAATTTATTAATGACAAGACAGAAACAATCTTAAGATAGAATTATATAATGTTGAATTATTATTTTAGTATTATTTCTTTTATCTAGCCGAACTTCGTCTTCTCGTCACATGTGAAACCTTCATCTGTCTTATTGTAATTCGGTCATTACTTAGCATAATTTGTATTTTTTTTCCTTTCTAGCATTTTTACTTTCAAAATGCGTTCTATTCTGTAAGTTTATTAAGTCTACGACTCTCTTTAAGGTTTTAGTAAACTCCTTGTTTCTTACCTGTTTTCAGTGTGTTTCTGAAACAATACTTTTTATTCCTTTTTAGTTTTAACTTTGTTGAAGGCTAATAAACGTGTGTACAATATACCATGCCTCACAGTGTTTCTTGTCGATAACACATGCACAACATTTAATATATTCAGAATCGTTATCTGCAGTGTGATGATGTATAGAAGTAAAATCTGTCCATTAAGAGTTGAGGACATGCGTTGTTAAGAGAACAATGATATGAGAATGTTACAGTAGATATGTAATGTTAGACGTATTTCTGATAACATCATGGGCAGGTTAAATCTAGACAGTAAAAGAAGTGTGCACAACAGGAGACTCTGATGGTATGGCTATGTTGAAAGAATAGATGAGAATTCGTGGGTTAATAGATGTAGACCAGTTGAAGACGCAGGGTTGGTTACAGGCAAATACAAAAGAAAACGTGTGCGAAAGTGCTAAAAATTAATTTGGGAGATAGAGGGATGAAGATCTGTCCAGCGATAATTTAGTCTGGAAGTCTATATCTAAAAGCCATGCAACGCATACCAGCATGTAAAACGGGCGTTAAACCGATGATGATGATGATGATGATGATGATGACGACGACGACGACGACGACGACGACGACGACGACGACGACGACGACGAATTTTAATTAAATATCTAAATACTAGCAGAAATTCCACGGTAGTTGAACATTTTTAAAACACATTATAAATAAAATAAATCAAAATTAAAACAAATAACGACGAATTTAAAACAGGTTTTTAGTAAATTCTTTTTTACCTCACACGCCGTTTAGCGCCGTCGCAAAAGAACAAATAAAAACGGAAATAAAAAAATTCGACTCAGCACAAGTGCAAATGAAATGCATTTATTTGTGGTTCTTCCAAAACAACGCATTTCATTATCATTGTATTGCAAAAGTGCTTTTTAAAACTCTTTCTCCTCATCACCTCGTGCTTGTCGTTATCCAACGCTTTCTCGCCCATGGCTTCACGTGTCCATCTTGCTCGGTCACAACTTGCTTCTCTCGTTAACACAAGCTTGTGTACAATTGCTAATTTGCATATGTGCTTTAACGGCTGCTGCTGTTAATATTTCTGCTAGCCAGCTATCCTTTTGCTACTGCTGATTTTCTAACGGTTGAACAATGTTAAATCTTTATCGACGATATGAAATTTCTGTAAATAGAATTTATGTGCAATCTAAATAATTTACGTGAAAAAAAAAATGTGCAAGCTAATTCACATCTGTTCATTTATAATTTATATTAAAAATTTATTCAGGAAAAAAAACCCAGCAAAACAGTTTTGTTTGTTGAATTTTCATTTAAAAAAAATGTAAATTTAAAAAAAATTATTTTTAGTTTTAAAACTAAAAATAATTTTTTAAATTTACAATTTTTTTGTTGTATCCGGGCAAGATGGACACGTGAAGCCATGGGCGAGAAAGCGTTGGCTAACAACCAGCACGAGGTGATGAGGAGAAAGAGTTTTAAAAAGCACATATGTGTGCGAAAAGACTTTTGCAATACAATGATAATGAAATGCGTTGTTTTGGAAGAACCACAAATAAACGCATTTCATTTGCACTTGTGCTGAGTCGAATTTTTTTTTATTTTTTATCTCTATCCGTTTTTATTTGTTTGTTCCTTTGCGACGGTGCTAAACGCCGTGTTGGTCCGAGAGGTTTGAACTTTAACAACACAGTTAAAAAGTGACGGCCACGTCACACTAGTTCTTAATTGTAAATTAAAAACAAAGTCCCCATGCAAGGGATAGTTTGTTTGTTTTGTGAGTTTGTTTTTGTTTTACGGCATATCAACCCTTTTCAGTTTATTTAATGCCGAATCCAATGATTTTGAAGAACAATTTTTTAATAGAGTATATTTGTTTTGTTTTTTTTTTGATTTTTTTTTTAAGTCGGTTTCTATTTAACCCATAGTTTGGACCCGAACAGGTACTACCACTCCGGCTCAGAGTGGACCTGGGAGCAATGACAATTAAAGGGTGCCTCCACACTCTCCAAAGCCCGCAAGCTGGGGCCTCACCATCGGATATAGTTTAAGGTCATATCCAGGACCGCAAGGGATAGACAGAGTTCCTTAGTTCTAATGAAGACGATACACGTAGGAAACGGTGAGCTCTGCCGAAAAAAAAAACGGATAGAAAGAGCCTCTTGGCCCATTATGGCAATCTTTTTGTGATGGTGCCACAAGCAAAACACCCACTTTCGATTTGCCACGAGTCAGAACGGAAGTAGTAAAGCTCAGAAAACTGTCAATTATTTCCCCTACTCTCTATCTGTGGCGAAAACTAAATGCAAATTCTATAAACAAATCTTTTTTCCTAGAACTGCCTGTCTTTGGGACTCTATACTGCAAGGCTGCTTTCCAGCTGACTACAACATGACTGTTAACAAGTTCTTGTTGAGCCGTCCTCTTAAATAATCAAATTTTACCAAATTTCTACCGATATCAATCACTATGGTGTTGTCTCACCAACCTGATACTCATTAACCCTTATCCTCAAGTGGCCTTCAGGCCTTAATAAACAGTGACGTCCCTATAAGAAAATGAGAATGCTCAAATCAGTGCGCAATGTGGTCTAACCTGAGATAGCGAAACGTAATAAAAATATTATTATTGCTTTTTTTATTAATAGTAAAGATATAATCGCATACTACATCTGAGCATCTATATACTAATGCTGTAGTACCTTTAAAGTACGTACATACGTACGTACGTGTGTAAGTATTTCCAGATTATAAATTATGCGATCGGGAGAACCTATTTATAGTGGGAGGCGGAGGATGGAGAGGGTAGCATGTAACGAACATTAAAGTAGTATACAGTGACGCTAATTTAATGTTCGCAGTACGTTATCGCCTTCTGTCCTCCTTTTTGATAAATAGGATCTCCCAAATCACCGAAGAGTCAATGTAAAAAAAAAAAAAAAATGAATTAAAAAATGTTTTTGCTTTTAGGCCATACAGGGTCTTCTGGCTAGGATCAAAGGGTAGTATTTGTTCTGTCTATGATATAGCGCGGTTTCTGTTCGCGCTGGGCGTCCATACAATGGATGTTAAATGTTTTTGCCTCCTAATGGGAGGGAGTTATTTAATTGCCGCCCACATCGGCAATATTTGGCATAAGGCCTGGAAAGTGGGAATCCCGCAGGCTCCCCTAAAGGAGGGGCACTCCTGCAATTTTAAAAATTGCCTGAGTAACCCCGTCGGCATTCCCCGGTCGGGGCGCCTCAGGCAGCAAGCAATAAACTTGCCCCACAGGAAAGCCCGGTGGCAAGGCCTGGGAGGATGGACCTCCTAGGTATTACCCAGGCGGTGTACCTCAGTCCAACAGGTGCTGGACCGGTTCCCGGTCCCTCACCTGTTGGGCTGAGTGTTAAGTGACGAATCCTTGACATGTACTACCCTGTCTCCCTGCAGCCGAAGCCGCTAGGAGACACATCCCATCATACAAGAAGTATTTCGCCAATCGTTTTTATAACCACCGGTTGTGGTAATCAACCAATGAAAAGCTTCCAAAGTTACTATAAAAACTGTCGAATTTTGGATTCAATCAGTTCGCCGCCATCTTTGTTACTGGCAAATTACACCCAGGATCGTACTGCGCTACTTCTTCACCGCCATCTTTGTTCAACATAATGTCTCAACACAAAACAGGTTATGGGCCCAGCCTTTTCTTTGACGGTTCGGAATCTAAATTCGAATTGTGGCAGGTAAAATTTCTGGGGTATCTAAGGATTCGGAAACTTCACAAAGTGATATAATCTCCAACAGAGAATCCTAACGACCCCGAATTTCTCGAAAAGAACGCGACTGTTTTTGCCATCTTTATTCAACATAATGTCTCAACACTAAACAACGGAAATATGTTACAGACTCCTATAAAGATATTGGAGATAAACCGTAATAACCAGATATATTCTGAAACTACATTAACCAGATTACTTACATAAATATTTTTTGACAGTTTTAACAAGGCACGACGGAAACGAAAGGGAAGAATAAGTATTTTTTGACGGAGTTTCTCTTTAAAAGTCTACCTAAATCAAGTAATTATCCAATCGATACGAACTTTTCACCGATTATTGAGTGAAGAATAAACTTTAGATTTGTGTACTTTTTTTTCATAATCGCGATATATATATATATATATATATATATATATATATATATATATATATATATATATATATATATATTGCCTAAAACACTCTTCTGTTTTCGTGGTGACAAATACGCTTAAAATAATCAGCTGAAACTGAACGAAATATATTGTATTGTGGGGAGGGTGAAGGTTGCAGATAAAAACTGCGCACGCATCAGATTTTAAGGTTGAAAATCCGAATTTTGAACATTGGATTTTTCACGTGTTTTGAAGTGTGAAATTCGTTGAATATGTTAATAATGATTATTCTTTTAAATTAGCAATATATATTATATATATATATTATACATATATATCATTTATATATATATATATATAATATATATATATATATAATATATATATGTACTATATATATATTATATATATATTATATATATATTACATATATATTATATATATATATTATATATATATATTATATATATATATATATATATATTCATTAATTTAACGAAAAACACTAATCTTTGGAAAATAAAGTAATAATTTTTTTAGTAAGCCCAATATTGCTAATATACCAGTAAATGAGAAACCAAAACCAAAAAACAAAAATTCGATAAATAACTGCGCATTTTACTAAAAAAATACGATAATTTCTTTCGGCAATTCGTTGTTACGTGATATTTCCTCACTTCTTGTAGATTATAAACAATTGTTATCTCCCCTTTTCTTTTTGCTGAGACTTGCGATTGACTTAGTTGAAAGTGTGGGTGACATTTGCATTTACCACACTCTCTCCTTCAGAAACACTTGGTCCTGATAGCAAGACAGGGTCAACACAACCAAGCGTGACACTAGATGCAGGAGTTGTCTCCAACACATACAGCGCCTAGCATTCCTAAAATAGTCACCCATCCGGTAATGGCCAGCCTCATCGTTGCTTAACATCGAGGGTTATGTTGGCAACGAATATGTATCGCTTATGAAAAAAGAATTACATTCTTATAAAGTTGATTCTTCATTTAATCGTCAAAACAAACGTTAAAAATACATGGAAATTTATAGGACTAAATGACTTCATTTATTCATGTAAAGGCTACCGAAACTATTATTGCCTCGATACGGGTCCGGAACCGGAAGTATACCTTTTCCACAAGTGACAGAGGGAGCTCGTCGAATACTCGGTAGATGGCGGCGATCAGTCTGGTTTTGATTTTGTGGGAGGTCATGTTGGTGATGTCCTCAACATATGACAAAACGAAGTAGTCCAGTAGGTTCAGGTAAGAGGAGGAGGGAGGCTAGTGAAAGAAGGGTACAAATTCGTAGCACTTCTGAAACCAAGCCTGGTCTTTTTTTCACTTATGGGCCGGTGCTGAGTCCTGCTGCCACACCCAGGGTCTGCCAGCGGCCACCTGATTGCACCAGGAGATTACCACACTCTTCAGCACATTTAGGTACGCTTTGGTGTTGACTTTCAAACTGACTTCGAAGATGTGAGGTGGTAGGATGTGGCCCTCACTTGAAACCACACCAAAGACCATAACCGTGACCGGAAACTTTGTTTTATCATCCTGGGCACGTCAATCAAATGTCGAACCGTCTGGATTTGCATTTTGATGGTGCTGACCATGGTCTTGTTGCCATAATTTGGATCAGTAGAGAGCATGAGTTGTACAGTGGCACATCTCCGATCTCGCGTGTTGAACATTGTGTCACTTTCAGCTCTTGGGATTTGTACACAACTGGTCAATTAATAGATGGTCTCCAACAAAAAAAGAAAACCAGTTTTCATCAAACGGAAATGGAATCATATCGTCTTTACTATGGTGCCGATTTTATCGTTTCAGCCTGTATAAAAAACTTAAAACCAAGGCTTACAAATACGTCCGCAAATACAGATTCATGACTCGCCCACATTTAAAAAGGTAAAATAATATCTATCTTTTCTATTCTTTTAACTTCATTTTTAAATTTCGTTTTCTTTTCATAATTTTTTTCTCTTCTTTCCAATCTAAAAACTACATTCACGGGGTAAAAACAGAAGCAGGATTTATTTAGAACTGTTGTTGACAAATACGTCCGCAGAGGCAGATCCCATAATCAGCTCACAATTAAAAAAGGCAGGATTGAAATAAAAGAAAAAAGAACTGCTGATTAAGAATAGAGTTGTTTTTTTATCTGACACAACTGAATACTTAAGAAAACCGTAAATTTTCAAATCATATTCAATGTTAAAGATAATCTTGTAGTTCTCCTTATGTTTAAAAGAATGACAGCACACTGATATATCAAAATATAAAAAAAATACGTCGCTGACAGTTTTAGATGGTTGGTTGGAAGGGAGATGGCTGATGGTTCGTTGTTAGAAGAGAGATGGTTGATTCCTCTTGAGCCCAAATCGTCTACCAAAAACCATATCTTTTTCAGTTGTTATTATATATTATTTATGACCACCTGAAACATATCCTTGGGTCAGTATTGACACTTTAGCCACACTTCAAGGGCGTTTTATTCAGACATTGTCATTTCACTGGATTAACCTGACTTTGTTGTTTCTTGACAGCAGGTGCCAGTGTCAACGTCACAATTTTTATTCAAATGACCTTTTGGGACATTTGATAATTATTTTATAACTCTTGCATTTTAGCCAAGTGCACGTTTTTTTAAATGATAATTCGATACATAAATTAAAAGATGCCATGTTCATCATTTTATTCAAATGACTGTTTGGTACATTTGATAATTATTATTTTCTTTCATTTGCCACCATTTGTGCTCATTTATCGAAACCATTACTCAGCCTCGATATCCAACAATAACAGATTGGATGAAAAAAAAACATAACCACTTAAAGCTGGTGTTATATTATTAACAATCGTCGTCTGTTCTTATTTACGTGTTTGTGTGTTCTTTAACTTCTTTAACTATGTATTTCTTTTATTTAACTGTCTCGTTTAACTCTTTTTATCAGGCCGAGACCACCTAGTTAATGCTAACACACTCACACACATATATACACGGTACGTACATATATATAAATATATATCTGATATATATATACACACGCATATATATAAATATATGATATATATACACGGTATATATATATCTCTATATATATATATATATATATATATATATATACATAGTATACATATCTCTATATATATATAAAAGTGAAAGTGTCTCTGTGTCTGTGTACATTTCCCTACTCAATAACTCTGTCAATTTTCATTCTGCAGACTCGAAATTTGATATA